>NC_071260.1:23268649-23568649 GCF_023375685.1 Ictalurus furcatus | reverse complement strand
AGCAACATCCTGAAACTTCACTGGCACATACAGAGGCTCACTCTAGAGAGCAATGGCACTGTTAGTACACAGACTACACAATGTTCACATGCCAGCTACACTTGCGTTCTGTATGAGGGCTTTGTCCTGTATGTACTCTGAACTGGATATATTCCAACAATGGACATGCATAAGTAAAGGGTATAAAAGGTATTAAAGGGATTAAAGGATATAAAAGGCTACACAAGAACAAAGTCCTATTACTGCCTTTAACAAAAGCTGCTTCTACTGCTGCTGAGATAAATATGCTATTAATTATATTATATTTTATAGGGGTTTTAAAATATCTCATTTTAAACTGGCAAAATACTGCCTCATACATCTACACCTCATGGGAACTCCTAAATTTCTCATAAATCAGAAATTGGCTGACTTTTTACCCATGTCAATGTTTATATAAAACGGCCCCGATATGCAGATTTTAGTGCATACTCTCTGTACACATGGGGCTAACAGTGGGAGAGCCCAGGGACACAACAGTGTAGGGCTCGGAGCACGTTAAAAGGCTTTTGAATTACAGCACAGAGTGAGTGTGTATCGTTTTGTGGGTATATACTCACTAGGGAATTATTAAAGCTGTTTTCAGTGCCAGCAGCAGTCACAAGTGAGTCAGCATCAGAAATCTGAAAATGGCATTAAACCCAATCAGTCTAGCAATTTCAGCATTCATTTACATTTACATACACTGCCATGCTGTGCTATGAATTCCAAGACTCATGAGGATGGACAAGAGAGTCTCGTGGTTGACGGTGTCAAATGCTGCTGAAAAGTCGACGAGGATGAAGACTGATGACACTGATGATGGCTGATCTAGCGGCATGCAGCTTCTCTGTGGTGACCACGAGGGCAGTTTTACGTGCCACTTTGAAATCAGCTTGTTTAAAATCTTGGAATTGAGATAGAGGGACAGTTGATTATTGATGGCACGTTTGAGGATTTTTAGAAAGAAAACAGAGAGACGTGATACCGGTCGGTAGTTGCTGATGTGTGAGGGATCTAGAGTGTGTTTCTTCAGGATCGGAATAACCTTTGCTGTCTTGAATGCAGTTGGCACGTGACCAGAAATGAAGGAGTCATTAATGATAGTAGTGTTGAAAGGGAGGTGGTCTTTGGAGGTGAGATGGTCTGGAGCATTGTGGAATGGATGGGACCCAGTGGGCAGGTGGTGAGATTGCAGGGCAAGATGACTTGCAGGAACTCTTTTGTTGATAGAGGAGAAAATGTGTCAAAGAAAGTGAAGAGGAATCCTGAATGTGTAATGTAGGATTTGGGGTAGGAGTGAAGGTCTGGCAGATTTAATTCTTCAAAATTCTTCGGCAGTCAGGGGAGGACAGAGAAGGAGGAGCTGGCGGGTTAAGAAGTGAAGAAAAGATGTTGTAGCGCTTGTGATACAGAAGCTGTGTGTGTGCAGAAGCTTCCAGCTTTTCTTTGTAGAAAGTGCTCTTAGCAGAAGTCACATCAGATGAGAATTTGGACGGGAGAGCGCAGGATGAGAGGAGAGCCTTATCCAGTTGTGATTTCCTCAATTTCTCTGCTGTTTTTAATCTGATCGCCAATGAACAGGGCAAGAAAGCTTTGTGGGTTTAGAAGATACAAGGCAGAGGGGGTCCATGGATGAGGAAAGCAAAGAGAGGAAAGTGTTGGTGGCATTCAAACATTATTTCATAGACTAACAATGGAGAGTGCATTAAAACACTCACAACAAAAAGTTGTACTAATTCATTTGTTTGTAAAATACACATATGTAATTCACTGATAATCCCAAAAAGAAAGCAGCTTAGTGCTGGGTATGGGACTGGCTGAGAGCCACTGCTGGACCTTACAGCAACATGCTTAACCCTTAACTGCTCAGCTCTGTGCTTGAATTGGGTTCTGTCTCCTTGTTAGTCATTTTGAAAAAAAAGTGTCTCTTAAATAATAAATATAATGCACAATCACCAATCAGCATTATAAAATCTGAACCTACCTGATTATCACAATAATGTTAGCATCTAAGAGTAGCACTTACTTAATTACACTACTCGTGTTTTAAACTGGCCTTTTTACTGACTAATGGGACTACTCCTGCATTAACCTCTAGTTTACCAGGTTCCATCATAATGCCTTTAGCTGTCTGCACATTTTGAAAATCAGTTTAGATTAAAGAGTTTGCTATATGATCAACGTAAATGTTTCTAAATTATTATTATTTTTAGAAATTCATATGCACATACCTCATTTGCAGGATATGCTAAGCTCAGCATTTTATTAATTCGTTAACATCTGCTAACTGCAAGGCAAATTGCAATTGGATATGGCCTCGCTGTAAGGTGTAACGCTGATGAAAGTCACAGGGAGACAGCTGCAGAACTCACGGATATGCCACTCTGCTGTTGGGTTGCACATTGCTGTCTCCATGGTTTCCAGAACAGGAAGCCCAGCAGGTACAGTATGAACATGGAGGTCTTCACAAACGTGCTGAAAAAGGGCTTGCTGTATTGCTGCTGCACAAACACATACTGACATACACACAAACACCTCGGTGAAACCCAAATATATTTACCATGCTGTTTTCTTATACAAAACATTAAAGACGGAGATTGAACAGTGCTGTGGGATTGTATTTCTATAATAGTCTAGTAAAATAGTGAATGTGTGTTAAATCGTAGTCATATATATATATGACACTGTATTAGAATCTGAATGTGTGGGAAAACCAGCACTGTGTGTTTTATGCTTGTGTGTGTGTTGTATTTACTACAGTGAGTTCGGATGAAGCAACCCAGATTACGTCCACAAGCAACAGGACAATGACCCCCAGCACCAACCTCCTCTTCTGGGCACCACATAGTCCCCAACTCATCCTATACACTCACAAACACAATGCAGCCTTACCATATGGATGACTTGTGTTTGGATTAGTTATGCTGTGTGCGCCAGATGCACAAACTAAAAGTGAACAGGAGCAGTGGAGTAAAGGACCTTACCGTGCTGGGCGCATTAGAAATGGACACGCCGGTCTCTGCCAGCCTCTCTCTCTCCACGATGCAGCACCAAGAGTGCATCACACAGTTGCTACATGCAGTCTACACAGAGGGTTAGATGATACAAGAGCATATAGAAATCAGGGGTGTTTTAAAAAAAAGACTGAAATTTAATAAGGTCCTGAAACTCATGGAAGACACTTTACAGACCTGAATCTGGAGTTAATTTGTTTTGCAGTTATTCCTTTTGGTGCTATAATTATATATTATATTATGTTTATATATATATATATATATATATATATATATATATATATATATTATATTATATATAATATATATATATATATATATATATATATATATATATATATATTATATTATATTATATTATATTATATTATATTATATATATATATATATATATATATATATATATATATATATATATGTGTGTGTGTGTGTTAACAACTTGGGCAGCAATGCATCATCTCAAATCAACAGCAAAACAAACAAAACAAACAGACAAACAAACAAACCACTAGTGTGTATAATGCAGGTCCAGCTGCTAAGCAAAAGCTAAGCGTAACCAAAGGACCTACAATTTTTCTTCTTTTTATGTTACATTCTGATCAACCACTATTGAAGTTGATATAGTTATAATTACATACAGTTCCATACGTCCATAAATATTTGGACATTGGCAAAGTTATAGGTATTTTATAGCTTCCTACCACCCTATATTGGACAATAAATAATGAACATGAGCTCAGAGTAGACTTTCAGCTTTAATTTGAGGGTACTTACATCCAAATGAAGTTTTGGATTAAACTCTTTCATTTAAGCATTTAACTAAAGTATATGACATACAGTCAGGATCATAAAAAATATATGGACATTGACAAAGTTACTGTTATCTTAACCATCTACCACAGCATATCATGGAGTACAAATCAGCTTTAATTTGATGGCATTTAAATCCAAATCAGGTGAACGGTGTAGGAATTATAGGAATTATACTGCGAGCAGCTCAGTTTGGACCAGCTTTTGAGTGGTTTGGCTTCCCATACACCTGGCTGAGCAGCCAAGGGTCCAATTACTTTTGGGACCTTAAAAGGGGGACTTTTCATGGACTGTCCAAATCGCTATAATTCCTACACAGTTCACATGATTTGGATTTAAATACCATCACATTAAAGCTGATTTGTACTCCATTACATGCTGTGGTAGGCGGCTAAGATAACAATAACTTTGCCAATGTCCATATATTTATGGACCTGACTATAGCTATATCATATACTTTAGTTAAACGCTTAAATAAAAGGGTGTAATCCAAAACTCCAGAAATTAATATAACAAATATAATAAATAATGTCTCCTTGAATCTAATAGAGATATATAAGTTAAATATAATACAACAAACTGGTTTGTATTCTACAGCGGGGAAAGTTCTGGAATAAAAAGTATGCACCTCAAACAAACAAACAAACAAACATGCTGTTAAATATTTGCGCATAATTGCCTAATGTTGCTTCGCATTTAAATAGTTATGTTCATAAAATAAAATAAACCTGTGTTTCCCCCTACACACCTGTCTGAAAAACATCTTTTTTTAAAGCAGTAAATTAAGAATTTAAGCAATGTTAATGACTTTGCAAAGCGAACATAATTAGCAGTAGCACTGCTTAATTTGGTGTTTAATTAAAGCTGCATTTTCAAATGTGCAATTATAAAACCAAATGAACTCCAAATAACATACAGATTGATCCAATTTGCTTTCATGTCACTGCTCTAGCCTGAATATAATAGTCTGCAATCTGAACGCATATTGATTTGAGTACATCATGATTTTGGTTCAGTACCAGGCGCAGTTTCTCAGTGCAGTTAAAGATGATTTAGTCTTGCTAGCACATCGCTATGCTGCTGGATAACAAACATGCTTTAAAGAGCACTAAAAACTAAACGTGCTGAGACTGTATCCTCACCGAGTCACAGCTAATTCAGCTACTATTCACGAGTCCAAATAAGCTTTACAAATATATATATATATATATATATATTGAAAGACATTAATTACACATTACACGAAATCTTGTCTGGTCACATTACCTGGTTCTGAAACCTTCGTCTTCGGGAAATGTAGCAGAATGAATTTAATTTTTTTTTTTTTGTCAGTTACAAAAGATAACAACTCAACTGGTGCTGTAAATATTTACATGACTTTTGGGTAGTCTGCTGCTGCTCATGACTTCACTTATCTCGTCTGGCATTGAACTTCAAATATGATGGGATTTGTAGTTTTATTACTGGCAGACTTCAATTACCTATATGCTAATGGTAGACGTGGAGAACTACATTTCCAAGAATGCATCTAAACGAAGCCTTTCTTTCAGTCTTTTTCTTTTCTTTAGAAAATATTTTTCTGTTACTTCCTTCATTACCACTTTAATGAAAGGAATATGTGTAATTTTATAAACTATTTTCCACTATTTAGTCATTATAATAATTCACTGGGTCACAGCACCGACATCACTGATCTCCAATTCAATATTTCCGGGTGTCTACACAACGTCATTGGTCCTGAAAGAATAAATAAAATAAAAAAAAAATTAATTAATTAATTAATTAAAAATAAAACTCTATAAACGCACACTACAGTTGTCCTAATGTCTTGTTTTCACACACACACACACACACAGAGGTTGTAGATAGAGCAAGATATTGCTAAATAGGGATGCTGGTATGCACGCACACACACACTCAAAACATAATAGCTGTATTGTGTTAGTTTTTTTGGTGACAAAATTGATACCACCAAGACTTTACTGTGTTTGTTTATATTTAAAAAATAAATCTCACACACATTTTATATATATATATATATATATATATATATATATATATATATATATATATATATATATATATACACATTTTTTTCTTTTCCATGTTTGACCTACTTATATTTTTGTTTCTGTCCATAAACGGTGATAATAATAATAATAATAATAATAATAATAATAACAACAACGCCCTCCCCCTCCACTCCTCCCCCTCTGTGACCGGCGGCGGCCATTTTATCCCGCCGTGCGCCGCTCAGCGAGTGCGGAAGTGTCTGTAAACTTCACAGTGCGGGTGAAAGGGTTCCGCCTTATATTCATCCTGTACCCGACACATCTAGCATTTTTCTGTTTTTTAGTAAGGCATCTTCGGCCGTGAAGCAGGAGGAATGGCTGGGAGATTACCGGCGTGTGTTGTGGACTGCGGTACAGGGTAAAGTATTTTCAATTCCTCTGTAAATCAGATCCGCTGGCAGCAGCAGTAGCACTAGCACTGTCAGCTCTGGGGTGTGTAGCGCTAGCGAGCTAACTGCCTAGCATATTCAGTACACAACTCGGTTTAAAATATTCATGTGTACTTACAGCTTGAATATTAGTGTTATTTGAGGTTTCAGTGAGACTCAGAGGTTTGTATAGAACACAAGGGATACTATCATGGGTGTGAATGGCTAACTAGCTAGACTGTATTTTGCCTTCATTGGTTTGCTAGCTACGTTTCGAAAATATTGATCTGACTGACGGGGACACATTTAAATATCGTACATGTAGTTACTGGATGCACAAGTGGAAACACGATTATCACCAGCGTGTTTTTTTTTCTTCAAATAAATAAAATGTTAATCGATGCTAAATTCTGCAAAAATCATTTCCAAGGCTCGCCGATCTGCGCGTGCGCACTTGTAACTTCCTAATTTTATTGACAGCGCGCGCCGCTTCCTGCTTCTCGTCTTTTAGTCCATATATGGTCGTGTTCGGCATTTCACCGTGCATTTAGTAGCGTTTATGTTTTCCTCGCTTCTATATTATTCCTCGCTGTCTGAGCCTCTGTTGTAGAACTGGACTACAGTCCCCTCTGGTATTTTTGTAGGCAGCTTGTGATGTTCAGTGTGAAACTGCAGCTGGGTCTCAGATTCAGACGAGTCACTTCCTCAGAGGAAGAACAAACAGAGCATTATATCCAAATTAAAGCAGCTTTATTGTAGCCTTTGGACGTTTTTCTAACTGGTTAAGCACAGCAGTCTTTAAATGCACTGTGATAACGGGCGGGTTTTCCTCATTTCAATCCGTTTAAAGCTTTAATGGTAGCCTTTTTACTAGCATTATTTAATCAATAGGATAATTTAAAATAATTTAAACAATAGAATCTCAGTAAAAGCACTACCATTGACTAAAAACTGCAAGATCTCAATGCATATGTGAATATACACACATACAATGATGCAAAACAAGCCATTCACCTACTGGTGTTTTGGTTGGTTGGTTTGTTTATTTATTTATTTGTGTGATTGTAGAAGTTTATCTAATGTAACTTTGGATGTTAGCTTTCCTTTCAGTATGTAACTAATATCAGATCTCTAGGTGTCCAGTAACTATCTGATTATCTATAGGTTCCTAATTAGGGCTGGGTGATATATTGATATAATATTAATATAATGATAAATGATTATACGATACTCTTTTCTGAGATCATTGGATTAAAAAAAAAATAGTTTTTAATCATTACAAATTAATTGGTACAGAATGAATTCTGTTGATTTGACAATGTTTTTAAAACTTAATCTTCTGTGTCTTTGTAGGCATTAAAGAAAAGTATTGTCAAACTCGGTTTAATTATATATATATATATATATATATATATATATATATATATATATATATATATAAATATAAAATATAAATTGTTTAATTTTCTGCTGTTTTGCAGACAGTTAGTAGGCTAAGTTATGTATTATGATGCGCATTGTGTTTTGTAGAAATGTCAAGTAGCGCAATATATTTTTGTCATATCGCCAAGCCCTATTCCTAACCCTTGTCTTTACACATCGTATTGTCCCTGTTCCTTGTTTCCAACACACCTGATCCAATTAATCAGATCCTTCCTGAGTTGAGGTAGGTGTATTAGAGCAGGAAAAGTGCTAAAATGTACTTGTCCAGGATTGAGAACTTGTCATAAGGCAGTATGTGTTCACTGTTGTGACAGTCAGCCATAAATGACATCAGTGGATTGGATTGGAGAAACAGGTTAAAATCAGCAGTGATACAGATACTAGGCATTGGTACATGCCTAAAAGTATCTTATACATGGTATGAGTTTGACAAGCAAGACCAAGTGCAAGAGAGTAACACATGCATAAACATACTAGGAATACACTTTTGCATGATGGCATGATCTTTCTGTACTACCCCTGTCCCCCAGTGTATGTTTCAATCCTGTCTCTAAATACAACCTTCTCTATTATTGTTTCTAATATAAGAGATGCATATCCCTTGAATAAAAAATATTGGTGTGTATATATAATAAGATATTGCTGTGTGTGCTGGACCTGTACTTGGTCTGTTTAAATCACAGTGGTTAAGTGTTCGCATGTAGAGACTTGAACATTCCATGGTGCATACCTTACCCTCCTCCCCCGCTTCACTTTGAGCAAAGCACACCAACATCTGTTCTGTATGGATGAGGAAGAGGGGCTCAGTTCATAGCTACAGATGTGCCACAAGTATGTGTGTCAGATGTGTGAAAGCCTCACATCCTCTCTTGCTTGCTGACCCGCACTTCTCCGCACAGTAGTCTGCAAAACTACTTTTTATAACTTCAGCCTCTAACCTTACCGGAGTAATATAACCCACATCATGCTGAGGCTGACTCAACTTCCCTTTACACCCTTGTTCAAAGGCTCTGAGAGTCAAAGCTACAGCATTCATATTTTCTTTCTTTTTGTGACACTTTGTAGGTGGTTTTTACTCGTCTGTTTTGAAGGTGAATGATTATTAAATGACCCTGAAAAGACTTACCTTTTGGTGTGGTTATGATATATAGCTTTTAAAACCCATAAAGAGCTTTAATAAACGCATCTGTTTTAATAACTTGCACCTAAACCGTGCAAAGCCTTTTCCTTTAAACTCGAACCTGCTTGAGTCTGCACATTTTTGTTTTAATTTTTTTTATTCTCCTTCCTCCTATTTCTATCTTGGAAACCTGTTGAGGATGTTTTTATTTTTTTTTATTATTTTTTTTTTTTTTTAATGAACATCTGAATGTCTAACAGAAAAATGCACTTCCATTGTCATTTGTATAGGGACATATTTTTCACTTGGCATGGTGTGTTAGAGTTTGCTAGGTGTGGTCGGTTGTTTTTAGGATTCTGACACCATTCTGTTATCCGAATGAAGTCATGCCCAAAGCTATACCCGTTACACATGCAAACGGTTAGGCACCCTCTTAAAACATGTGCAAATGTAGTTTTAACTCTTTTTTTTTTTTTTTTTTAAATGCTAAAACTAACCTAAGTATCTAGTGGATCTGTAATTCAAGGCAGTTACAAACCGTACAAATAATTTGTAGCGCTAGAGAGGCTGTAGGTCACCATGTTGAGCGGTTTAAACTGAGCTGGTTCATTGGTTTCATGCAGCTTGAATCTGTCACTAGCTATAGGTCTGTACTGAACTTTTGAAACTAGTAAAGACCTCAGCATCCGGTGGTCAGGAATTTTCTAAACCAAAAATAGACATGACTTCATGGTTGCATGGGATTTGCATACGAATATGATTTATTAAGCTGATCTCTTTTAGCCAAGATGCAATCCTGCATGTTCACTAGTTCAATTTTAAATCTGACTTTAAGCTTTATGGGAAAAGTGCAAGCTGATGATGATAATGGCTGAGCAAGTATATTGAAATAATATCAATATAGTGATTACATGTGCCATCTATACTGTCCTGAGATATTGTGGGTGGTGTTGGTATTTTTATAACCGTTACAACCCCTGACTGGAAGTAGCTGAATAGATGATGAAATGTCCCGAAGCTTATCTTTATAATTGTAAAATGTTAATTCCTGTACAGAATTTTCATTTTCAGTACAGTTTTAATAATTCCACCTTGTAGACGTTAAACAAAAGTATCATGTAATCAAGCTTTTATTGTTTTTAAATGCAGCATTAATATTTTGAGTGTTTGTTAGGAACCCTCAGCTATATTAACTGATATGTATTGTGTGTCGTATAAATGTCTTCACGCCTCATGATATGATTTTTAATAAGTGGATGCTCTGGAGCCTGTAAGACCTGAAGCTGTTAAGCATACTCACTGGAATTTTCAAAGACAATGCGCAATATGTTTTTGTCAAACTCTGCAATGACAGAACAACTACAGGCTGTCGCTTTACGTCAGACAGCATGACTGGAGCAGAGCATTGCAGATTGTAGCTGCGTTAAGTTGTAGCATTGAGAAATTGGAGGCTTGTGCATTATCCTCTGGGTGTAAAGCTGCAAGGATGAGCACTGTAGACCTCCGGGATCTCGGCAGCATATCAGCTAAAGTAGTATAAAAAAATTAATTTCAATGCATAAAAAATTAACTGTGCAATATAGAATTGTATAAATGAAAGATTAATTTATGCTGCTCATAATGGGCGTTCAAAATGAAATTGCTTAACGGTAATTATCTATTTCACAACTCTTATTTTGTGTGTGTGTATGTGTTAGGAGAACTGTTCAACTCAAAGCCTTGTTCTCTTCTGTTTCAGATATACTAAACTGGGATATGCAGGAAACACAGAACCTCAATTCATCGTACCATCATGTGAGTACAGCTGTATCACTTGCACTTAATGAATGTTAAATGGCTTTGGGGTCAAGATTTAGTTTGAAATGTTGTTAAGTTTATTCGGGATGCCATAGGTAGCCAGTGTGATTCTTTAAGAATAGACATGAAATTAGCTCTTTCCTTAGTTAAGATCCCTGCAGCAATGTTTTGTATTATCTGTAAGTCTTAAGTAGAATCCATTAACCAAACTAAATTAGTTTGCTGTTACTCAGGTGATTACACACAGCTTGGGGCTATTCTTAATGAGTGACATAAATAAAATTAAAAAATCTCATACCAGTGAGAAACTAAATAAATGTAGCTGCTTTGTAATTGATATCCTGTAATTAATATTTCAGGTTTGACTAGGTTAACGCTGATGCATTGCGTGATACCTAGTCAGATATTTCTTCGGATAGCAATAATTTATGAACAGGCTGGTAATCAGTTGGTGAACCTGAGACATAATGGCTTATGTCATCAATTTAACTGTGAAAAGTAAGATAATATAACGACAGGGTGAAGGAAGAAGTCCAGAATGGGTCCTTGTGGATTTCCATGCTTTGACTTTCCAAGCCTATATATGTATATATATGTGTGTGTGTGTATATATATATATATATATATATATATATATATATATATATATATATATATATATATATATATATATATATATATATATATATAATATAAAAATAATGTATGTGTGTGTGCAAAGATGTCTTGAATTTATGGGCACGTTAAAGTCTAAAGTTGTTTTTTGAAACCTTAGATGTGCATAGCATGGGTTGTCTCATTGGTATGTGATTTCTGTGACATGAAATTTTAAGTATGGTAAGTAAAACGGAAATAAAATGAGATTCTTTTGCATGTAAAGACTGTATTTCAAAGTTGCAGACAAACAAATCCTGGTGTGTGTTTGATGAAGAAACATTTCTTGTTCCCACATGCTTCAAGTTATGTACCACTTACCAGTGAAGTTGGTGGCATTATATTCCAAGAACATGTTGTATTACTAAATAATTAAAATAATATACGTTCATACACGGGTAGAGGTTGAAGCAAAAGCTGTCTCTGTGTTGTGAGTAAATTAATGCTGTATAACTTTTAGATTTGGTAGCTTTATTCCCAATAATGTTATCTGCAGCTCTCAGCCAGTTTCATTATATCCAATCATCCTCTGCTGTTGCCCAGGCATTGCCATCAAAGAGTCGGCGAAGGTGGGAGACCAGGCCCAGAGAAGGATGATGAAAGGCGTGGATGACCTCGACTTCTTCATCGGAGATGAGGCTATCGATAAGCCCACCTACGCGACCAAGGTGATTAGCCGTAATTCTACACATATCCACATTTCAGTGCAACGTTCAACATGACGGTGGCTCTGCTCTGGAAACGGGTGCTCATTGTGAAAGAAATGGCTTAGCTCACTTTCTTTTGTCTTTACATGCAGTGGCCCATCAGGCACGGTATCGTAGAGGACTGGGACCTAATGGAGAGGTTCATGGAGCAGGTCATCTTTAAGTATCTGAGGGCGGAGCCTGAGGACCACTACTTCCTGCTGGTTAGTAATGCACCACTGTAACATGGGGGAATCTAATGCAGAACAAATGGTTCCAGTTCTGTTTTTTTTTTTTTTTTTTTTTTTTTTAATATAAATGCCTTTGTTGACTTTGCTTCACCACTTCTACTTACAGAAATACTTTTTGCCATTTTAGTACATGCTCAATTATTTGTTTAAAATGTTTTAACATCATCGGGCTACTAACGGGCCATCAGACAGACTTCAGTGTAGACTTCATGAGCTGAAACTGTAGTGTCGGGTGCAAGGTTTCTGTTAATTTGCTTATTGTTTCTATAGTAACAACTTGTACCGATACTTTGATGGCTGATGCTCTGAAATTTAAAACAAAACCAAATAAACAAACGTGTAATCATTTGATATGGTGAAGTTTTCTGTGAGATGTTTTATTTAACTTTTCTTCAAGGAGTCTACTCCTTATTTGCCGTATTTTAGTTATGTGGCCCATTCAACTCGAAACAAACAAGCTGGTGGATGATGTACTGCGGTTGTTGTGCCTGCTATCCAGTTTGATAGCTTTGTTAAATATTAATGTAGTTTCATACAACAGACTGCATTTTAAAAAGAAACACCTGACAGAAATGAAGCAGACCCAAGCGTCATACGTTTTTACGCATACACAGTATAGGGATGCAAGTTTTTCAGCCGTTTCAATGAGGACGAGCAGTTTTTGGAAAACGGTCGAAAACGCCAGTGTAGACTGAGAGCATTTTAAAATGAAAAATGCGGTTTTCAGATCTATCTGGATTAATGTGGACGTAGCCTAAAGTTGGTTGTGGATGTTCGTGCTTGGATAACCTAAAGTCAGCGATTGCTAAGAACAGTTACACTAACAGTTGGTAAACTCAAATACAAGAGATGCAAGATACAAGAAACTTAAAGTTAAAACTCAATACTCAAGTTCCTTTTAAGACACCTAACACTACTTGACTTTATAGTATACAATTATAGAAGAGAAATTATTTATAATCACATTATCTGTTGTCAACCAGATAAAGAGGAGTTCCCTTTTGAGTCTGGTTCCTCTCAGGATTTCTTCCTCTTTTTGTCTGAGGGAGTTTTTCCCTTGCCACCATCGCCTCTGGCTTGCCCATTAGAGACGAGTTGAAATTCTATGATGTTATAATGGTTATGATGTAGCTATATGATGCTGCTATTTAGTTGTTTTTTTATCTTTGCTGCATGCTATTTTACAACCAGATAGTTTTAACCCATTAACTAAATAGCCCATTATTTAGCAAGCTGATATTATGACAAAGTGATGTGGGTGTGTGTATATTGATGGTGAATCTGTTACAGACTGAACCTCCTCTAAACACACCTGAGAACCGAGAATACACCGCGGAGATCATGTTTGAGTCCTTCAATGTGCCTGGACTTTATATCGCCGTGCAGGTACATACAAGCACCTTATTGTTGTGATTGTTATTGTTGATATTATTATTATTGTTACTATGATTATTTTATATTGGTCTAGTTCTATTTGCCAGAACATTGTGAAGGTTTTTGTATTGTCTGTTAATATTGTATTGCATTGTCTTGCATGGCCTTGGAGCAACATTTTGTTCTACTGAATGCTTGTATATTGATGACAGAGTTCTTCTTTTTCTTCTTTTTAGCTGTGATCATTGTGTATTTACATTAGTGTTATGGAGGTTATTTATTTATTTTTATTTTTTTGTGCGTTTTCAGGCAGTCTTGGCTCTAGCAGCATCCTGGACCTCTCGGCAGGTTGGAGAGAGGACTTTGACTGGTACAGTCATTGACAGTGGAGATGGTGTCACTCACGTCATCCCTGTGGTCAGTCATATACGTGCACACCCATGCATGCAAAATACATACTGTGCACATACAGTGCTGTGAAAAAGTATTAGCCCCATCCTGATTTCTTGTTTTTGTGTATATCTCCTACCAAATATTTTCAGAAATGAAAACAAAATCTAAGATAAAACAAATGTAACCTGAGTAAACACACAATGAAAAATGTATTTGCCCCATAGTTAATAATTCCCCAAATCTATGAAACTGCATTCATAAAGGGGTTCAGCTGGACTAGACACATCCAGGCCTGATTACTGCAAACCCTGTTCAATCAAATCAACACTTAAATAGAACGTTTTCAACAGCATGAAGTTGGTTAAAAGGTCTTACCCAGTAACACACTATGCCAAAGTTGAAAGAAATTCCAGAAATGATGAGGAAGATGATGATTGAAATACATTAGCCTGGGAAGGGTTACAAAGCTATATCAAATGCTCTGGGACTCCAAAGAACCACAGTGAGAGCCATTATCTCCAAAAGGAAAAACTCAGCACAGAAGTGGCAGAATTCCAAAATTCCTCCAAGAGCACAGAAACTACTCATCCAAGAAGTCATGAAATAGCCCAGGTGTCCTGTTACATCTGGCATAAACCAAACACTGAATTCCACAAAAAGAACATCATAACCTATAGTCAAGCATGGTGGTGGAAGTATGATGGTGTGGGGATGCTTTACTGCTTCAGGGTTTGGTGAGCTTGTAATAATTGAGGGGAAACGTGAATTTTGCTCTCTACCAGAAAATCTTAAAGGAGAATCCGGTCTTCAGTCCGTAAACTGAAACCGGATTATGCAGCAAGACAATGATTCAAAGCATAGGAGTAAACCCACCTCTGAATGGCTCAAAAAAAAGCTAATTGAAAATTTTAGAGTGGCCTAGTCAAAATCCTGACTTGAACCAATTTAGATGCTGTAACAGGAAATTAAATGGGCAGTTCATGCTCAAAGACCGTCCAACATGGCTGAACTAAAGCAGTTCTGAAAAGAAGAGTGGGCCAAATTTCCAAATTTTTTGGTTGCAGTTATATTGCTGCTAAAGGTGGCACAACCAGATTTCAGTTTAAGGTGGTAATTAGGTTTTCATATGGCTAATAGGTGGTTGTTTTTTTTTTGTTTTGTTTTTGTTTTTGTTTTTTTGCTTCAGTAAAAAAAAAATAAAGAAATAAAAACTGTATTGTGTGTTTACTTGGGTTGCCTTTGTTTTATATTGTATTTCGTTTGAAGATCTAAATCTATTTAGTATGAGATGTACACAAACAGAAGAAATCAAATACATTTTCATAGCACTGTACACAAACAGACTTCTGGTATTTCCGGTTCATTCTTATTCATGATGAAAAGTATAGAGTTGATTTCTAAGAAGGAAAAATGTCTTTATACTTTGTATTGTTATGGTGATTTGTTTTGTTGTATTTCTGTGTTTTAGGCAGAAGGCTATGTCATAGGCAGCTGCATAAAGCACATCCCCATTGCAGGCCGTGACATTACCTACTTCACACAGCAACTGTTGAGAGAGAGAGAGGTGGGAATTCCACCCGAGCAGTCCCTCGAGACTGCTAAAGCCGTCAAGGTAAGCATGTGCTCGTGTAGCTGACTTAAATATGAGTCGCCATACTTTCATTTCCAATCGCGTCTCGAATCATTCGCTTCTTCTTTTTGAAGGCTCACTGAGGTGTCAAAAGCTGCCTACTTGTCCAACTGAAACAAAAACCTATAATTTTAATTTGATTTAATGCTAATTTGGTTTTTTTTTTTTTTTTTTGAAAACTCTTCTAATTTGGCTTATAGAGTGTGGGACAGCCTGAAAATTCTGAAACCTAATTGAGAATGCTGGGGACGATTTTCAAACAGAACTTCTACATGTAAATCTGTAATCTCTAGTTGCTTGAGGGCAACTCCGGCATTATGCAGGTCACAGTGGAACTCGTATTGACTTGCAAAGTGGCTCATTGCTTGCGCAGAGCTTAGCATCAGTGAGAATGTTTGCATATCGGGTCATGTACCGTTGCATAGAGAACACAGGCCAGTATTTATACGTTTATTTACACAGCACAGATTTATAGCAGGTTTATCAGTACTACAGAGTTGACATTACATGCACAGTGTTTTTGGGGAATCAAAGTTTTCAGCAATCACTGTGAATGTTTAAGATCTTTGCTATAAAAAAAAAAGACTTGCATGATTAGACAATATAGCCGCCGCCGCCACCCCCCATCCCCCCCCCCCAATACACACTTAGGGAGAAACTTGTTGTAGATTTGACATTTTTTGCATTAAGGATGTGACTAGAAATCCCACAGCTGTATAAGTAACTGTTGCATGTGAAAATTGAAATAAACTAAGAATGAAAAGAACTTTTTTTTTTTAATAAAAAAAATCTTCAAGGCTAGCCTGATCAATTGAATTACATTTTAATTAGACCTTCTCTTCAAACAGTTCAGTTAGCTGCCAGAAACATGCTGCTTTGTGTGATGGTGTCCCTCATGTTTTAGGGTTTAATGATGCAGTTCCCTTAAAAAAATCAGTGTGAAGAAATTTAATCTAGACCTAAATGGGCAATTTATGTAGTGATGAAGTGATTTTGTTTCTACAGTATGTACACGCAACTGTTAAAGGTTGCCATTTGCTATGAGTTGCGTTTTAGTTTAAATGTTTGATATTTTTCAGACTGAAGCATTAGTGTGTTTTGTGTAAGCATCAGTTATTTTGTCTGTCCTGAATTGCCAGGGTGTTTTATTCTCCTTCTGTGCATGCAGTTAGATTGTGTGGGAGCTTAACTTGGATGAGCTTCGCTTAGTTTCGCTCAATGAAGTTGTTCCCCCAGGCTTCCTGTCATTACTCTGACATGAGCCATTAGTTCTGATGTGGCCTTTCACTGGCATACAGCGGGAAAATATATTTCAGGAGTTAGACCCCAAATACTATGCAATACAAATGTGCGAGTGTGTGTTCTTTCTGTAGGAGCGTTTCAGTTACGTGTGTCCTGACCTGGTGAAGGAGTTTAATAAGTACGACACAGACGGCTCGAAATGGATAAAGCAGTACACCGGCATTAATGCCATCAGCAAGAAAGAGTTTACCATTGATGTGGGATATGAGCGCTTCCTTGGCCCAGAGATCTTCTTCCACCCTGAGGTCTGTAACATGCACACCTGGAAGCAGACATACACACACAGGGGGTTGCTACTCATTTCTTTAATTGCAACTCCTCTTTTCCTAATCGCTTCTTAGCTCCTTGACGGCAAATGTATTTGCTAAAAAAAAAAGACATTCTTGCTCAGTGATGTTACTCTAAAATGATTCCACGTATTGATGATGATGTAGAGGGTATTAGGAATGTGCCTACACAGTGCATTCTGATTACGTAATGAATAAACGCCAGTGAAAACATTACATCACATACACAAATGCATATGTTTCAGTCTATGCCAAAAAGATTACTTCTCATATGCACGTTCAAAATAAATAAATAAATAAATTATAATTAAGGGGCTTTCGTCAGACTCTAGGGGCAGTGGTGGCTTGGTGGTTAAGGCTCTGGGTTACTGATCGGAATGTCGGGGCTTCAAGCCCCAGCACTGCCAAACTGCCACTGTTGGGCCCTTGAGCAAGGCCCTTACCCCTCTCTGCTCCAGCCATGTTTCTTAGTTGACCCTGCGCTCTGACCCCAACTTCCTAACATGCTGGGGTATATGAAGAAAGGAATTTCACTGTGCTGTAATATATGGGACCAAACATTATTACAAGACTCAACATTATCATTATTTTCATGCAAAGTTTTATTTGTACCCATTTAAAAAATGACATTTAATATTTAAATGAATTGAAGAGGTGGAGCATTTAAACCATACACTTACATCATGCGCTGCAATAAAAATAAGACTATTTAAAAATAAGACTATAAGACTAACTGTATTTACCAGTTAGCCTCATATTTCATCTCTCTTGGATTCCTCTGAGTGCATTTAAAGGATTGATACATGTTTAAAAATGGCTGCAATTGATTTGAGTCGCAGGCTAAAGGACATAGGAATCAAATACGCATCAATTAGATTATTGAGATGCACCCAGAGAGTGTTCAGATAAATAAATAAATAAATAAATAAATAAATGCACACACTGAAAACAGCACTACATTATAGACCTTACTCTTCTACTCTGTACCTGTGTCTGACAGTTTGCCAATCCGGACTTCACTCAGCCAATCTCAGAAGTGGTTGATGAGGTTATCCAGAACTGTCCCATTGATGTGCGTCGTCCCCTCTATAAGGTAATTCTAGAAAAGGAGCAGTTGTTTCCTACATTCACACTCATTATGCTGTATGCTGATTGTAGTAATGTTTCCACTGAGGCGCCATAACTTTCTTCAGGAACTAGAACAAGAACAACACAGTCCTGGATGAGTTTTTGCTTTAGGTTTTAACTGCATTTCCACTGGCTGTGACCTCACAGGGTCTCCAGGTTTTTTTTTTTTGTTGTTGTCCCCCTCTCCCCCCCCCCCCCACCTCTCCCTCCTTTCTCTCTTAGTGATGTAAATCACAATACACTGTTATCCAAGCTATAATTATTGTTGATTTCTTGTCCCTGTTGGCTTATTTACCTGGTTACTTGGATTGTTGTACTTGAATGGTTTTAATCAAAACCTCTAACTCTATAACAAGTAGGTCTGTAAATAATTATAACCTATTAATAACGTTAACCTTCTGTGTCAGGAATAAAAGCTTCATGACCCCAATAACAAGCCAGACTATTACTGCACACGTTTAACATTTAATATTTGAATAGGTCATAATGTTAATGAAATAAATCTGTGCTGAGAAGGTTTGTGCAGTTTAATTTACAGCTAAAGGCACCCCCGCATACAGGACCCTCCTCCCTTTATCCAATGACTCGGAGTGAGTCCCCTGGTTTCACTGTGGGTTGTTTTTTTTTTATTTTATTTTTAGAACATCGTTCTGTCAGGAGGCTCGACCATGTTCCGTGATTTCGGCCGGCGCCTGCAGAGGGACCTGAAGAGAACCGTGGATGCTCGTCTCAAACTGAGCGAAGAACTCAGCGGTGGCAAATTGAAGGTCTGATGGGGAACTCCAGCATTAGAATAAAGAAAATAAGCTGTTTAAGTGTAGCTGTTTGATCGTCATGCATGTGGTCATGTTTCTCTTGCAGCCCAAACCTATTGATGTGCAGGTCATCACTCACCACATGCAGCGCTATGCCGTGTGGTTCGGTGGATCCATGCTGGCCTCAACAGTGAGTTACACACACACCGATTAATCAAACATGGCCACACAATAGATACGTATTACTCAGAATGGCGTGATAATGTTTTAAACTGATATAAATACAGATAGGACTGGAGGTGCGATACTTATTTTGGAAAAAGCAAGATGCATTTACAGAATCTTTAGTAACTGCCTGGTCCGGGCTGCAGTGGTTTAAATAAGGCTACTGGTTTTTCATATTTTGGGAATAAACTAAATTCATTAGAACATATTGTGGACAGGTGCAGCAGTCCTGCAGCGTTCATAAGACCTGGTTGCATTTTGCTGATGTCTCTCTCTCTCTCTCTCTCTCTCTCTCTCTCTCTCTCTCTCTCTCTCTCTCTCTCTCTCTCTCTCTCTCTCTCTCTCTCTCTCTCTCTCTCTCTCTCTCTCTCTCTCTCTCTCTCTCTCTCTCTCTCTCTCTCTCTCTGGTTTCTGGTGTTTACCAGGGTGCAGTGCTAGTCTTTGTATTTGATTTAAAAAAAAAATTTAAAAGAATGAATGATGCAAGCAAACAATAAACCTTCCACTTTAGGCCAAGCTCACTGTAGATGTTCGGAACACTACACAGATACAGATTGTATCATTGTGTTACATGTCATTTTAGTATATATTACCTATATATTTTATTTATTGGGAAGTCAGCATGCCGTCATAACACAATTCTGTGTGTGTGTGTGTGTGTGTGTGTTTTCCCTGTCAACTAGCCTGAATTCTACCAGGTGTGTCACACCAAGAAGGATTATGAGGAAATCGGCCCCAGCATCTGTCGCCACAACCCTGTCTTTGGTGTCATGTCCTAAAGAGTCCACAGACATACACACATACACAAAGGGATTGGGGTTGGGGTGGTTAGGGCTGGGGAGAGCAAAGAGCAGGCCACTGGAGAGAGAGCTCATTTCGGTTAACACCAAACCTGTCTGCTGGATCCAGATGATGAATGTTGTGTTTTTGTTTGTTTGTTTGTTCATGTTGTTCCCAGTACAAGGGGAAAATGCGGTTATTAGGCCAAAATGACTCCAGCTCTTCTCTGCCTCTGCTCAGTAATCTGTGGGTGTCTAATTAATAAATAAATAAATAAATAAATAAATAAATCCCCCATTGAGTAAAAATGTGCATAAACAGTAATATTGACATTCATTATGGTAGTGCTGCAGAAGACTTCTGGTGTTATTCATGTTTAAAGCAAAATGCGATGCAAGCGATTTATTCCTAAATAAGTTGGCCCTGCCAGTCTTCTCCCTCCTGTTCGCAAGTTGCGTCACATTTAAGGTGCTTCATGTCCTTTAACAGGCACAGCAGGGGGAAACTCGGACCAGGTTTAAAAAAAATAAAACAGACTGTTCCACAGCTTTGATTCTTCTTGCGCTTTCATCAATTTAAAAATATATATTTCTTTTTTTTTATTTTTTATTTTCTTGCATTTTCATCAAATTAGTTTTAACTATGTGACTGCTTTTACCTCCAATCATATCATATATTTTCATTTTCCTCCCGAACAGGACGGAAATGTGTTTATCAATAATAATAATAGGATTATAATGATCTTGAACAGGAATG
Organism: Ictalurus furcatus; assembly: GCF_023375685.1. NCBI lineage: Eukaryota > Metazoa > Chordata > Actinopteri > Siluriformes > Ictaluridae > Ictalurus > Ictalurus furcatus. Next base: position 23,547,783 of record NC_071260.1, on the reverse strand, counting down.
ACTATCGGACCAGTATTGCTAACCTAGTGGACTTTTATATTTCACCGAACACCAAATTACAGCAGGTTTGGATTTGTAAATGCGATGCCTAAAACATTCCAATAAAGGCTTAAACATGTTTCTACAAAATTGCTCTGTTCTTTATGATTTTCTTGGTTCATTTCTATAGAATACAATGCTTGAGCCACCAAATCATAAAACAAGATGTGCTTGTCTTCAGAGTCTCTCATCATAAACCGTTCAGTCGTTTTGAGTATTGAAAAATGCTTTTCAGTGCTTAGATTAGAGATGATTATTTTCTACTTCTGTGCTTTGGTTCTTTTCAGTGGTCTCTGGGAACCAAACATTGATTTCAAGTTATTATAGAAGGCAAAGTGTTCTGGCAGGAAGGAAATGGAAATACTATTGGTGATTTAAATGATGATTACATTATCAATATTAGTAGCTGTTAGATTCAGCAAATAGTTTAGATGTGTGTAATGGGGAAAACAATCTGCCTGCTTTTGTTCTGTCCTTGCAGAGACCTGTAAGAGCGGATGCAATATTGATGAAACAAGCTTTATCTTGGAAACTCTTGTGGGCAATTTTCTGTCATTATCTGGTATTTCTGTTGCTATGTTGCTAGGTTTTATAAACTTGGCACACACATCCCTGTGTATGCATTTCACAGTATTTTACATTTCATAATGGTTATTCAATCAACCAAGTAAATATGTATTATGTACAGTATGTATTCTTAAGTATTTAAATTCCAACAGGTTTTTTAATCAAATAAGCATTTTTGTGGCAGTACAATTTCAAATGTCTGATGTTTGTGGGCTTTAAAAAAAATAAATAAAAAATAATAATAATTAATATTTGCTTTGCTAGGTTGAGAAACCTGGCTAGCAAGTAGGCATTTTATATTCCTGCATTGCTTCAGCTGGCAACAAGAGGGCACTGTTTTACACCAAACCCAGACTTGGATCTCAAAGAAATGAAAGCAGGCATTATTCACTGCAGTATGGAGAAAACTTACAGAACCATGATTCATATCCCTTTATTTATAATAACAATATTACCCAGTGCCTATAAAATGTATATACTTCATTATTCTCTTTTGACATATAATCTTAGTCTTTACTTCTGTAGGCTACTTCATCCATCTGCAGTGGAAATAGGTTTGTGTGTCGATGTACACAACATGGCATTACTGCTCTTAATTTGATCCATGCACCATGAGGAAATGGTCAGAATTCTAATGAATAAACTGCTTCAAATGCTATTTTAAACATCCAACTCATACTGCGTCATAAAAAAGTAATATTATGCACTGCAAAATAAATTAAAAAAAGAAATGCCAATGATGTCATTGAAAATACCTTAAATGGAGCAAGTTTATCTAATACTTATTATGACATTATTATAAATCAAATATAATGTTCAGTCTGTTTTCACATGCTTTTACTCATTTCGAGCTTTAGATTTTCTTCTTACTATTAGAATAACTACATGCCAACAAGATTATTTCAAGCTTGAAATGAGTACAAATGTCTAGAAATAGGGTTAATAAGCATATTTGGATAATAATAAGCATATCTAATAATAATATTGCTGTGTGGTTAGTGCTATGTAAAAAATAAAACACGATAGGGTATCAACAATAATCAACTAACAGGTGCTGTGTTGATGTTACCATCCGAACTTTATGCAGATTATTTTCCTTAAAATGTCCCAGTCTGTTTTATTCCTCTTATACTGTAGCAGTTTGCTAACAATAGCCATGTTTAAAAAAAATAAATAAATAAATTAAAGGAGACACTTTTTAACCATGAATAGTTAACCATGAAAGTCCATGAAACCTGTCATTTCCTGTTATCACTTAATATCATCTAGAAACTCCCATTCCTTCAACAGTCACTCTTTATTCTATATTCATTGTTAAATAGTCCAAAAAATGCATTTTTACCCCCACAAGGTGCTGGAATGACTTCTAAGTTATGTGTCTGATCAATCAGATTAAACTATACAAACACTAAATATTTGACTATAAGTATAGTACTGTATATGGTACTCAAAATCATGTCACTAATTGCACGCATGCACATACACTATTTATTGCTCTGCAAATATTTTATTCATGGTACAGCTAGAACATAATCAGTGCATGCTATCTATGGCACCTAAACCTACACAGATTTGCATTTTTAAATCATTTTAATGAATATATCAAATGAGTAATGGATATATCAAAACATATTTGGCCAATAAACAACATTATCAACCCATTTGTTATAGTTGTAAAAAAAAAAAAAAACAACAACATTAAACTAAGTGTATAAGTGTACATTCTGCAGTTTAGTCTTATGATTGTATTTTAAATGAGCAATTATGGTTATTGTTTACTTAAAATCTAATATGCTACCATGTTTACTATACCATATAAACCATATTTACCATATATACCATAATTTAGTGTTGAAGCATCAAGAATTTTATACATTTTATTTGCAAATCCTGCACTGCATGTCTTCCACATGCCCCAAGTTTTCAATTTTGCACTGGCTTTGTGGCTGTGGCATTAATATTCACACCATTACCTGTTGTAAAACTGCATCAGGCTGTCTGTCATTTAAACAAGTGCTGAACGATGGATTCAATTAGGCCATAAGGACTGGGGCTGCTAAAAGATTGATGAGACACTGCACAAAGTGTGGGTGTACAAGATGTTATTGAGCTAACTAAGAAATCTTGTTTTGTTACTGACATGGGTGGTGTTTTAAAGTAAATAAAGGAACGAGAGAAAAGCTTGAATAAAAGACGTGACAGTAAAAGACACTCCATCAAGCATTACAATGGCACCGCTGGGATTTCACTTTTCTCCATATATTCATATTAGAGTTATCACTGTCTAGATGCATTACTTCCATTGGAGTGTGTTTTGGGGTTTTGACTAATTGTTCTTAATCCAAAGCCTTAAAGAACTACTACTACAGCTATGAGTATGACTAATATTACTACTGTTACTACTACTGCAACTATGACTAATATTACTATTAATACTACAGCTATGATTATCACTAATATTACTATTACTACTACTACAACTACGACTATGACTAATATTACTATTACTACTACTACTGCTACTACAACTACGACTATGACTAATATTACTATTACTACTACTACTGCTACTACAACTACGACTATGACTAATATTACTATTACTACTACTACTGCTACTACAACTACGACTATGACTAATATTACTATTACTACTACTACTGCTACTACGACTATGACTAATATTACTATTACTACTACTGCTACTACAACTACGACTATGACTAATATTACTATTACTACTACTGCTACTACAACTATGAATAATATTACTATTACTACTGCTACTACAACTACGACTATGAATAATATTACTATTACTACTAAAACTACTACTACAACTATGAATATAACTAATATTAACTAATAATATTACTACTACTACAATTACTACTACAGCTATGACCATGACTAATATTGCTAATATTACTATTACTATTACTACTACAACTACTACTACCGCTACAACTATTACTACTGCTACAGCTATGACTATGACTAATACTACTAGTAATACAACTACTATAGCTACAACTATGACAACTATTACTATTACTACCACTAGTACTACTACTATTACTGCTGTAACTATGAGTCTGAGTACTATTATTACTACCATTATTACTAATACTAATACTAATACTACAGTTATTACTATTGCTATTACCACTACTACTACTATTACTACTATTACTATTAATTAGACTCAATTTAATTTAAATTTGATCTGTATAGTGCTTTTAACAGTCTATATAGTCACAAAGCAGCTTTACAGAAATATAAGTTCCGGATACGTTGTTATAGATCCTTACATACTACTTTTTCCCCAAGAATATAACACAGGATTACCTAACACCCAGTGACACAAGTTGGCTCTGATTGTATGCTGAATATGGTGTCATTGTGAATTGTGACTTGTGAATGTTTGACAAGCCCACCATCAATACTGATGCAACATTTGGAAACCTGAAATTTAGACTGCAAATATCAAATTATCATTGCCATGTATACAGTCATTAAACAAGAAATATATGCCATCAGGGAGCCGAGTAAGAAATTGGGCAGATCTAGTACTAAATCTAAGTGCCATCAGCATATAAAATCATCGCTTTTTTATTTGAATTTCAAATTGTCATAACTATCATATGTCATAACATGAAACCAACTGTTCAATCTTCAACCTGCAAGCAAACTCACTGTGTATCAGTCCAATTAGTATTGAGTCATCTGCCAACTTTAGGAGATTCACAATGGAGTCTCTTTAGATGCAGGGAATTGATGACAATTGGTGAGCCAACTATGGAACTCTGCAACAGACAAGACCAATTAACATTTACAACCTGCAACAAAAAATGATTTATGCAGATCTAAGCTATGGCTCCATAAACCCAAGATCTGAGATCCAAGGTCCAACAACCCAGCCAGTACCTGATTAAGCACAATCCAAATTAATTCAAACTCAATGTGTTAAAATATCACACTGCAAAAGAACTGAAATGCCCATTATTTTCTGGATTTTATTCAAATTCTAAATGGAAAATACTACTTCATACATGTATTTGCATTTGCATTTCTAGTATGGATGTGCATAATTTAGGAATGAATTCAAATGCAATTGCAAAATGTTTATATGCATTTACATTTTTGTGCACAACAGTGTGTAATGGCTGCCAAAATTAAAACGCAAATGCAAAATTTACTTGACATTGCATTTTCAGTGCCTACACTGGTCTGATTCTGCCATATTGAAAAAGTAACAGCAATCCTTCCATTTGCGATTGCACTTCATCATCCCCGCACTACACGGCTAAATATAAAATGCCTTTGCAATCCTGTTTGCGTTTGCATTTTCACTGTCAACAAGGTAGACTTGTCAATCAAAAACTGTAGGTGGGAGTTTGGGAGGGACTTTTTTGGTGCATAGTGCATTTCAGAGGAAGTGATGAAACCAATATAAATTTGATAACAGTGAGGAAATATTTAATGGTTGTTTCTTTTTCTTCTTTATTTCTTCTTCTTCAAAATTAGCATTATATATATATATATATATATATACAGTGGGGGAAATAAGTATTGAATGTGTCAATATTTTTTCAGTAAATATATTTCCAATGAGGTTATTCACATTAAATTTTCACCTGACATCAGTATCACCTCATGAAATCCGGAAATATAAAGAATTCACAACATTAAAGTCCAAAAATGAAGTTATGTGTAATAAAGTGGAATGAGACAGGAAAAAAGTATTGAACACGCTAACTGAAATGTATTTAATACTTAGTGGAGAAGCCTTTGTTTGTAATGACAGCTTCAAGACTCTTCCTGTATGAAGAAATTAATGGGCCGCAGTATTCAGGTGTGATTTTGGCCCATTCTTCTAAACATATTGTTGTTAAATCTTGTTCAATTGGATTCAAGTCAGGTGATTGACTGAGCCATTCTAACGCCTTGATTTTTTTTTCTGAAACCAACTGAGAGTTTCCTTTGCTGTATTCTTTGGATCGTTGTCCTGCTGGAAGGTCCACCCACATCTCACCTTCATCATCCTGGTGGATGGCAGCAGATTCTTCTCAAGAATCTCCCGGTAAAGGGCTCCATTCATCATTCCTTCAATTATATGAAGTCCCCATACCCCCACACCATGATGCTTCCACCTCCAAACTTCACTGTTGTTATTGTGTTTTTAGGGTGATGTGCTGTGCCATTTCTTCTCCAAACATGGTGTGTAGTTTGACCAGACTACACTCTCCCAGTATTTCATAGGCTTGTCCAAATGAGTTGTAGCAAACTTTAAACGAGCTTCGACATGCCTTTTCTTTAGTAATGGAGTCTTGCAGGGTGAGCGTGAGCAGTGGTGTGCATTGCCTATTGTTTTCTCTGTGACGATGGCACCTGCTGCCTCCAAGTGTTTCTGGAGCTCTTTCCGAGTGGTCCTTGGCTCTTGGGCTACTCTTCTAACTATTCTTCTGACTCCCCAATCAGAAATCTTGCGAGGAGCTTCTGTGCATGGCCGGTTGATGACGGAGTAATGTTGCTTCCACTTGCAGATAATGACCCCAATGGTGCTTACTGGAAGATTCAGAAGTTTTGAAATACATCTGTATCCGATTCCATCAATATGTTTCGCAACAATAAGGTTGCGAAGGTCTTGGGAGAACTCTGCTTTTACCCATCATGAGATGTTTCTTGTGTGACACCTTGGTAACGAAAAGCCTTTTTATAGACCATCAATTTACTAACCCAGCTGATATTAATTTGCAAAGATAGGCTGTATAATTACTTATGGATTTCAGCTGGTTCCTTGCCTTACCATGCCTTGGAGAACAGTTTTTTCTTAGCATGTTCAATACTTTTTTCCTGTGTCATTCCACTTCATTACACATAACTTTATTTATGGACTTTAATGTTGTGGATTCTTTATGGTTGTGGATTTCTTGAGTTAATACTGTTGTCTGGTGAAAATTTTGTGTAAATAATCTCATTGGAAATATATTTACTGAAAAAAATGTTGACGCGTTCAATACTTATTTCCCCCACTGTGTATATGTGTGTGTGTGTGTATATATATACACGTATATATACACACACACACACACACACACACACACACACACACACACACATATATATATATATATATATATATATATATATATATATATATATATATATATATATATATATATATATATCCCAGAAAACACTGCTACGGATGATTTCTATAATCCAACATCAAAAATAATTCCTTCTTGATGAAGAGCTCTTGAGCTTTTTTAAACACTTGTAGTGCATTGTGTATCCTAAGGCTAATTTATCATTGAGGGGACTGATAAAATCTTCCAAAAGTATAAACTAAAAAGCTTTGGCTGCCTGTATGATAAATTATTTTATTTTAGTTTATTTAATCTAAGAGCTTTTTCATTTGAGTTACTATATTTGGAACCTTCCTAAAGCCATCCTCCTCTGGTTTAAGTGTGTGTAGGGAAAGCATTGAGAAGAATATAAATATTAATATAACATTCAGCTTATATTTTTGTACATAGGCCTACCTTTGTACGTAGTCTTTGCATGTTGGTGTTACTTAAAAGATTATACAATTTTCCAGTGTGTGGCCTTTGCATATGTTATACGCCTGTGTGTGTGTGTGGGTGGGTGGGGGGGGGGGTAATTGAGATGACTTTATTTGCTCTGAGAATTAAGCCCTAAATTAAGCCCTGACTTTTAGCTGTTTAAATGAACTTCTTTTTGCCATGAGAGTTAAATAATGTTTTGTGGCATTCTGCTAGAATTTTCCTTTTTTTTTTTTTTCCTTGATGTTTTGCAATTGACTCTTTGATTTAGATTATGTGTTAGGTCTCTATGTTAGATAGAGAGCAATGATTCCATTAATATACTGAAACAAGAGATACTGGATGAATTTAATTGATTTATTCTCACTAGCAGCTTGGTCTAGAGGAAAGTGTGGACACAGTTGGATAAAGGTGGATGGGATTTAGATGGTATTGCATGTGGTTTGTAAACTAAGGTTTTTAAACTAAATATCACCAAATACTGCTAAAGACATTTGTCTACAGTAAGTAAAATGCTTCTTATACATATAACTGTGGTTCTGTGAACCCTGGATAACTGCCAAGATTGGTGAGAAACCTGGAGAAACCTGGAAGCCTTATTGTGTGTATGCACAAGAAGTGTAAGTCAACAAGTGATATACTATGATTCAGTATTTGCAAAAAAATACTGCTGTCATACAGCCATGCTTCCCTGGAATCTTCTGCCTGGAATGGGTTGGCACTGGTTGTGAATGACAAGCAGTTATTGTGATTATCCAGGGCTCTTAAAACCACAGTTACCTTCAGTATATAACTTGTGCTCTATCTCCCCCCTCTTAACCACCAGCTGCATCTGGAATCACCTCAATAACATATGCCACAATAATATGAGGAACAAGATATGCCTTAGTACCAACTGGAAAGGAATTTGAACATGACTGTCACTGTCACACCACTGTGTAGAAACTGATCTTGTAGAAACTGGAGAATTGAACAGTGACGAACATATAGTAGCACATACAACAGGGGTGGCAAATCTTGTATGGAAATGGTCAATGTGGGTGGAGATTTTCATTCCAACCAAGAAGGAATCACACCTGAGTGTATTGAAAGCCAAGATCAACTGATTAAACAAGTAGAATCAGATGTGAAACCTACTCGATTGGAATTAAAACCTGCACACACACTGGTCCTTTGTGGATTATACAGCATATCTGTTTGAGGATTAAGCCACCAGGGTAATCCTCAAGGTGTTGGAAAACAAGGTGTTGGTGACCTTTATGTTCTTGGGCCAAAAGCAGGACTGTTGTCTAGTTTCTGAATTTTTTGTAGGGAGCAGGAAAGGTGTGAAGTCATGGGCCAGTGCATTCTGTCCAAGCAGGGTGTCAGACTTCACCAGGGAGTGCCACAATCATTACTGAGTGAACTTTGATATAGGTGAAGAGGTCCACCTACACCTTGCCCAACATCTCAGGCCACCACTGTTAGGCAGAGACAACAGGGTGTATGTCCTATCTTGCCCACACTGCTCATCAACCAGTAAGGGAAGAGTGTGTGATGTTTATCTCTCTCCTCTGGGACCACATTCCCTGTTTCATTAGAAAAACCTTGCATCTCCAGCAAGATAGAGTCTATGCCCATGTGACAAGGACACAAATATGCACATTTCAGTATCCGGCCTGAAACTTATTGGCAAGTGTCACGTTTTAAACATTATGAAGGTGAGGACAGATGCAAGTGCAGATAAGAGCTTTTAATAAAAGAGAGGCAGGCAGACAAATCCAAATCATGGGACAATAGCACAGTGAAGAAACAGCCAATAGGTCAGGCGATCTGTAATCAGACATGAACTAGGCAAAGCAAGAGTCGTCAACAAGGAACAAGAAGCAAGATCGATAAACATAAAACAAAACAAGGAAACAGGTACAAACACTTGGTACAGTTGTAACACTAATACTTTGCAAAGACATTGTTAGAAAACAGTCTCTTTATACTGTGGAGTGAGTGTGTGAAATTGGATGCAGGTGTGTGTGATTAGAATGAATGAGTGTTCTGGGAATTGCAGTCAATGGCGGCCATGTTTGTAGGCCGCAGTGCAGGATGGGAAATGTAGTCACTGGTTTGCTGTGATATGACAGCAAGCATAATAATGTGTGCCACATATTAGCATGACAAGGTGGCATTTTCTGTGAATCAAGCTTCATGTAGATGAATTGTAGTGTCAATTTTAGTGTTAAGGAGCTCTCTCTTTGTGAAACCAATCCTTGCAACATGTGCAAGAATGTTGGATGTGTAGGAACCAGTTTTCCAAGTCTCAGAAGTATCCTGATGCCTCTTGCCATCAAGACAGGGCCGTTTACCTAAATCTTGGAAACACACTTGGCTCTGGAGAAATGCCTAAGGATAGAAATTTGAATTGGAATACCTGTCCTTGGAAGGCGAACCTTAAAATGCATCTGTGTTCTGGGGCAATGAGGACATGAAAATAGGTGTTGCATGAGTTCACCAATGTGAACCAGTCATGGAAACTGCCATCCTTCTGAACACAGAATTTAAAGGAGTTGAACCTGTTGTTTTGAACCTTAGAGGTTACCTTTTCCTAGACTGAACAAACTTCTTGGGTGAGAGCCAGCTTTGGAGGACAGGTTACCTGTAGCTCTGACAGTAATCACAAGCTGCAAAGCAGTTAGCTCCATATGGTGTACCTGTGGTCAGACGTGTTCAAGCTGGGAAGAGGAAAAGGAAATTTAGCTGTATAACAGCAGTGCTTATTTCAAATAATGTGTCATATGTCAGTTAGTGATGTTGATGGAAAGTCTAGGGATGTATGCACACATACACAAGAAGGTATCCAGATGATTCTCATTGCCCTTGGTGGTTTGGAAGGGAGAAATAGAACCAGACATTATCACCAATAAATGGTGAAACAGCAACTTCAAGAGGGACAAGGTAAATCTGTGAAACAGTGCGTTCATATTGTGTTATTTTTTTTCTTCCATGTGCAGAAGCATGTCAGATTTAAAATATTTGCATTGGATTATGGCAAGAAGTTGAGTATTTATGAAATGGACCATAACAGTCATTGATGAGTAAACGTGTAATGTAGCTTACAAATTTTTTTTTAATTAAAATTGTTTACAAACTCCCAGGAGTTAGCAGGGGCACATTCTGAACATAACCATGAACTTCAAGAGGCCTTGCAATCTGAAGGAAATGCCAAAAGTTAACTAATGGTTACTTGAAAAACATATTACTTGCAAGAATGCAAGAATTAGATCACCCACATGAGATATTGGATATTGGATAGAGAAGCTTCACTCTGCCAAATCACGATGGACAGCAGCATTTCAGTACAACTAGCTGTAAATGAAAGACATTGATTCTGACAAAGTGAGACAGATGCTGGACATTTAGTGGTCTTTGCATTGTTCTTATTGACCATAATCTACCAGTCAAACTGAGTATGCATTGGGAACAAATTCTTCAGCCTAAAGCTCACACTCTTAGAAAAACTATAAATGTATCTTTAGTTTGTCCCTCTATGTATAACCCCAATTCCAAAAAAGATGGGCTGCTGTGTAAAATGTAAATAAATATAAATAAAAACAGAATGCAATGATTTGCAAATCTCATAAACCCATATGTTATTCACAATAGAACATAGAAAACATACCAAATGTTTAAACTGAGTAAATGTACCATTTTAAGAAAAAAAATAAGGTAAATTTGAATTTGATGGCTGCAACAGAAGAAAGAATAAAGAAATATTTTGTCACTACATGATGCAGAAATATTAGTTCATGCTTTCGTCACCTCTAGACTAGATTACTGTAATGCCTTACTGTCTGGATGTTCCAGTAGGAGTATAAACAAACTTCAGTTAGTCCAGAATGCAGCTGCTGGAGTCCTAACTAGAACCAGAAGGTACGACCACATCACCCCGATCTTATCAACACTGCATTGGCTCCCAGTGAAATCTCACATTGATTATAAAATACTATTATTAACTTATAAAGCACTAAACGGTCTCGTGCCACAGTATCTAAGCGACCTTTTGGTTTTCTATGATCCGCCACGCCTACTTAGATCAAAAGATGCAGGCTATTTGACGGTACCTCGAATAGCGAAGGCTACAGCAGGGGGAAGAGCTTTCTCTTATAGAGCCCCACATTTATGGAACAGTCTTCCAATTAGTGTTTGGGACTCAGACACAGTCTCAGTGTTTAAGTATAGGCTTAAAACGTATTTGTTTACTCAAGCCTACCATGACCAGACTTTCTGTTACGCTAAGCACAGTCCTAATAATCTTTTCTATCTCTCTCTCCTTCTGTCGAGCCACACACGATTTTATGGAGATACTAGAGATCCCGATCCTTTCTGCTCTCCTGATCTGTTTCGGATGTGTTACCTCTGGATGGAGCGCTCATCTACTCCAATTCCTGATTGCTGGGACTACGGCTGCTTCTAAGGCCAAACAGACTTCATATAAAACCATAATGAACTTTTTCACACCATCTGTTGTTACCCAGATGAGGATGGGTTCCCTTCTTAAATTTAATTTAATTTAATTGAATTGAACACGTCTCGAAAAAGTTGGGACCCAGGCAACAAAAGTTTGGTTTATTGGACAAAAATCTAGATCTAACTGGAAATGGCGGATCTGGATCACTCTAATTAGGCATTTGTATAGCAGACAACATATATTTATCTTAAACCGCTTTATCTTAACCACTGTTTGATTCCAGTGGACATTTTAATTGCTTGTCAGTTTGTAGGAAATGATCCCAATAAAATCTCGCCTGAATTCTATAACTCTCTAATTCTATGATTTAGTTTTCTCAGTGTCAGATTATACACTGAATATCCACTAACGACAGACATGCATTCAAAGAAAATTACTACAGGGTTGCATAAACAGACAGGAGCTTGAAGTAATAAGGATATTTAAGGTTTACATTTTGCCGTGACTACAACTATATTTGTAGCTGTCTCATCCATCCATCTTCTACACTGCTTTATCCTTTTCAGGCTCACGGGGAAACCTGGAGCCTATCCCAGAGAGCATAGGGCACAAGGTGGGGTACACCCTGGACAGGGTGCCAATCCATCCCAGGGCACAATCACATACATATTCACACACCCATTCATACACCACAGACACTTTGGACATGCCAATCAGCCTACCATGCACATCTTTGGGGGAGGAAACTGGAGTACCATGCATGTCTTTGCGGGAGGAAACCGGAGTACCCGGAGGAAACCCCCCCATCATGGGGAGAACATGCAAACGCCGCACACACAGGGCCACGGTGGGAATCGAACCCCCAACCCTGGAGGTGTGAGGCGAACGTGCTGACCACTAAGCCACCATGCGCTAGCTGTCTCATGTTCCTCTAAATATGCTTGATTTTTTCTTCTGTACTTTCTTCATTCCATCACTCTGGCATAGATTAATTATTTTTAAATTATACCACATTAATTAAACTGAATATTAAACTATGTCCCAGACGTCTTCTGGTTTTTATGTTCTTGTTAGCAAACTGTTCTGTTCTCGAGGCTTACTAGTAGTTTGCATCATGTGTGAACCTTTAGAGGATATTCTGTATAATTTTGTGTGGAAAGAATTCTTTCAGCTACTGTTTTATTTTCTGTGATCTGCCTATGGTGCTGCAGTACTTGCTATGCACAACAGGCAATATTTTCAGGATTCTTAAAATGTACCAAAAGTTTGAGCACTTTTAATGTTTAGGCTACATCTACAGTATTACTGATTGATTAAAGATTTTCTCTCTTAGGATGACAATGACTTTTATTTGGCCATTTTGTGGAACAGCAACATACTCCAGATGCAGCTGCTTCTATTGCAGTCATTTGCTTGCTCGTGTATTAAAAGGGCTTTAATTCCCTCATGGTCCACCCATTATTGATGTACAGTAAATACCCAAATGGACAGTCTATTCTCCTTAGTCATTATAGTCATTTAGTTTATCTTAAAGGCAATTTGCTATAATAGGGAGCCAAAAAAGGAGATAGAACTGTACTTGCCCCATTACTAACAGATTGTTAAGCCAAAAATAAAACAACTCTTACAGAAAGAAGATCTTGCAATTCAATATTCTTTACTTTTGGCTTAGGTTCTTCAGATATCTGAGAAAACCTGCTTTAATAAAATAATTCCTATGACTAAAAATGAGCATATGAAATTGACATACTGCAGGGTCTAGTACATTAATCTCATAGCTGTGCTAGTTTTATTTGCAGTAACTTAAAATATCCTCTTGGCTGCAGTGATTCCTGAGTAGAGATTTAACCTGCTTGTATCATTTTAGCTGAGACTCTATTAAGGCTGCATGCTGACAGCTGTCTGTGGAAGCAACATAAGGAGAAAGATTACTCTGCAACTCGGCACACTGTATGACATTTATACCGAAGACCAAAAGACCTGACACATTCATGACACCTGTGTCACACATGAAAGTCACATATGTGGCTGCCATCCACTCGTTGGTGGAATGGTTGTGTGTGAAGGTTCTTTGAAAGGTATCAGCATAGTACTAGACAGACTAGAGAGAACGAGGATGGGATGAGAGAGAGAGTGATGGAGATCAGGATAAAACTCTGGTGTAATGGAAGGAGACAGGATTCTTGAGAGAGTTATCAGACAGGCAGAGATAACGGGGAGGACAGGTAGAAGAGTGAGACAGAAGCAGAAGGAAGGAGAGAAGGACAGAGAAGGTAAATTTATAGTGAAGTATCTTTTTCTGCCCTGTTTTTTATTTTTTTTGTGTGTGTCTCAGGTTTTGAATTCTCTATACTGAATTTCATTCAACATGTGAGACAGTGCTGATGAAAAAGAATGCATTTTACATTTCTGCTTCTACTCAGGAACTCACTTATACAAGTCCACACCTGGACACCCACTAAGTCAGACATACACACACACACTAACACACTTATCTCTAAATTCTATTCAATCTCTCGGCTCATCTGTCTCAATAACTGTCACACACATACACTCTCAATCAGCCTTTCCTTTACAGTTTCCCTCCTCCACACACACTTCTGGAATGAGCTTGTCTCTCTCTTTCTATGCATCATCTCTCCTGGAGGCTCTGTGAGCAACTGAACAGGAACGGAGGACAAAGGGCTCATTATCAAAGCGTCAGTGGTGGCAGGCACTGCAGCTGATTCTGGGAACACTGAGAATGAGTTTTATTGGAAATCCTTGTCTCTGGACCCTGTCACCGTGCTGCACAAAGCCAGGATTTCCCTGCCACTGAGGCAGATATACTCGCAGGCTGTTTTTCCACCACTGAAAACTCACAAAAAATAGTTTAGGATTTTATTCTGGTTGAAATGAAAATGATTTTTATTCAAACATATAGTGACAGCAACAGCTTTCTTGACAAAAAATATTATTCTCACAGAAAATCTCTACACCTGCTCATTCATGCAATTATCAAATCATGTGGCAACAGCACGATGCATAAAATCACAGATACAGGTCAAGAGCTTCAGTTAGAACATCAGAATTGGTAAAAAAAACAAAAAAACAAAAAAACAAAGAAACAAAAAATCTCAGTGACTTTGACTGTGGCATGGATGTTCGTGCCAGATGGGCTGGTTTGAGTATTTCAGAAACTGCTGATCTCCTGGTATTTACACACAAAATAGTCTCTAGTGTTTACACAGAATGGTGTGAAAAACAAAAACCATCCAGTGAGCAGCAGTTCTGTGGGCGTAAACACCTTACCTAACCAGACAGAAAGGCTAAGACAGAAAGGCTAAGATAACTCAAATAACCACGCTTTACACCTTGGTGAGTAGAAAAGCATCTCAGAATGCACACTATGCTGAACCTTGAGGCAGATGGGCTACAACAACAGAACACTATATCACGCTCCACTTCTGTCAACCAAGCACAAGCATTTGAGGCTACAATGGACACAGGCTCACCAAAACTGGAAAGTTGAAGAATGGCATGCTTTTCTGCTCATCACGATTGTAAAGAGTGGTAATTTGAGTTACCATAACCTTCCTATTGACTTGAACTAATCTTGTCATTTTCCTACTTCATCAACAAAGGTGCCACTCATTCACTGTATAATTTTCGCTTGTTTGCAGTTTCTGAAATACTCAAACTAACCCATCTGGCACCAATAAACATGCCACAATGTCACTGAGATACAAGTTTCCTCAGTCTGATGTTTGATGTGAACATTAACTGAATCTCTTGCTGTGCTGCTGCCACGTGATTGGCTGAATGGATAACTGCTTGAATGAGCAGGAGTACAGGTGTTCCTAATAAAGCAGCTGGTGATTGTATATACATTAAATCCAAACGAACTTTATTTTCTCCTTGTTAGGAGCTCAGTTGTTGCCGCTGAACATTTCCTGTTTTTACTGGGGTGTAAATATAAGGCTGCACACAGGTAAAAATCCATCTGCTATCCCTCACCATAGTGTAAGCCAAAGATCCTGCAGCACAAAAGAGACAGATGGTTGTTGACCTGAACAACTCAGGTAATTGATATAAAAATATAGTAGTAGTTAAAATACCATTAAGGACAATTACAGCCATAACAAAAAGGTTCCCATGGCTGAAACTGTTGGAAATGTGCCAGGAATTGTACTCATGAGCACACTGTCCACCCACACAGTGCGGAGGATTATGAAGAAGGGGAAAAAAGAACCCTAAAATCACAGTTTAAAATTGTACATTTTAGTTGGTTGTCATGTTTAAAAATCAACTGTTAAACACCACTTTCATAACAACAAACTGTTTGGAAGTGTTGCAAGTAAGAAGCCCTTTCTCACGAAATGCGACGTCTGAACTTCAACAAGCATCATTACAAGTACAATTGGCATGGTGTGTTGTGGTCAGATAAGATGCATATCAAACTTTTTAATCGTACACACCATCAGCATGTTTGGTGACAAAATGGGACTGCATACAATGAAGAGCACTTGATAGACCTCTGTAAAATATAGAATGTGGATCAGTGATGCTTTGGTACTGTATGTGGCAAGTGGTTCAGGGGCTCCTGTGAAGACTGTTGGCATCATAAATTCTGCTAAGTACCAGGACATTACAGTCCAAAACCTGGTGGCCTTGACCTGGAGGTTCAGACTTGGGCATAGAGCGTTCAGCAAGAAGATGAGCCAAGTATACTTCCAAATCAACATCCATCCATTTTCCATACCACTTATCCACAGCAGGGCCTGGAGCCTATCCCAGGGAACTGAGGGCACAAGGCAGGGGACACCCTGCACGGGGTGCCAACCCATCTCAGGGCACAATCGCACACATTCACACACACTATGAACAATTTGGAAATGCCAATCAACGCATATCTTTGGACTAGGGGAGGAATCCGGAGTACCCGGAAGAAACCCCTAAACCATGGGGAGAACATGCAAACTACATGCACACAGGATGGAAGTGGGATTCAAACCCCCAACACCGAACCACTAATCCACCGACTGAATTTCCTCCATAGAAACGATCAATGTTTTGTAACGATCAAATATCTCATAAAGCTCACAGACTCTGTATTTCAATTCTACTGAAAAAGTGTGGGCTGAATTGAAAAGGAAGTCCACATTCACAAACCTAAGATTATAAAACAGCTCCAAGTGTCTCTAAACTTGTTAGACATTACAAGAAGAGACTCGGTGACTCAGTTGTTATTCTTTCCAATCGTTAGGGTGTTGATAATTTTGAAGCCAGTGTTTTGTAGAAGAAAATATATAAAGATGTGTCTAGATCGATGTGTGTTCTCCAGAGAAACATTCCCACTAGCTTTTCCATCATGTAGCAACAGGGGAAGAGAGAAAACCTGCCATCTTTCTCTCCTGGTGAGATTGCAAAGCCTGAGCCATTTGGCACAAGGCACAACTGAGTTTCATTTCTTAATCATAGCTGAAGTGTGCAGCTCTGCACTGTTAAGCCAGGCTTTTACTAGATATGCCCACAGGGAGATGAAGAGCCGCTCTTGATGTCAAAGCAGAATACAAACAGAGAGCTGTTTGCTGTGGCTGAATTATTTTTTGTTAACATAGCCATGACTTTTCGCATAGGAACAAACTGATTGCGGGTGTGTGTAGGTGGAAGCTGTATGTATACTGTACTGTATATGTGTGTAGAATAAATGAGTTTTGATCTGTGTTGATTGCAT
This sequence comes from Ictalurus furcatus, assembly GCF_023375685.1. Lineage (NCBI taxonomy): Eukaryota > Metazoa > Chordata > Actinopteri > Siluriformes > Ictaluridae > Ictalurus > Ictalurus furcatus. The sequence goes on along the minus strand of NC_071260.1, from coordinate 23,530,451 downwards.
TGGTGAAAAGGAGTCTTTCAGAGCATCGGAATTACACTAATGGAAGAAAGGCAAATGAGCTTTCTAAATACTGTGTGTTAATGGTGTATCTGAGCACTCAGTGTGGGTGGAAGTGGGAGTGTGTGCGGTGTCTCTGAACTGTAAAACACAAGTGGGTTTTCATGTGTTACCGAAACACGTTGATCATCGCGCCATATTCTTATTCATATTCACAGCATGTCTGGTCTTTTGCAGGCAGTGGAGCAGATGAAAAGAAGAGAGGAGGAGGAGAAGGAAGAGAGGGCGATAATGGTGGGAGAAGTATGAGTGAGGAAACACTGTAGAAGTAGCACTGGGGGCAGGAGGGGGGCGTTTGTAAGAGCCAGGACCTATAATCTAAGGCTAAGGCAGTAGGTGAAAACATCCTGGCATCATTTTATGTTAGACGATTATACAGTCGTTCTGAAGCTGGGGGAGTTGGATGAAGAGGCGTAGTAGGTGTAGTTATCAAATGAAGCTTGAAGTTAACTATGGGGCAAAGCTGATGTAAACCATAAGAGGAGCCACAAGAGATTGTTATTGTAATAATGGAATTAATATTGAAGGTTCCTGAAGTTGTTGAGGAGAGTTTACTCTGCCTCTGGTTTGCACTGTGTTCCTCACAACTGGCCTGTTGTTGTATAATATTTCTTTCATTCTTGTATAAAATAAATGCTCATACTGCAAATCGTCATACAAATATAAGAAATCCTTAAAGAAAAATTATGTAATGGCATACCCGGGTGTGCCTGTTGTGAGGATAAAATGTAGTCCCCATGATGATGGGACTACACACAAAAAATAGTCCTCACAAAAATGACATGTGTTAGCATGTGTCCATCTTTTGTGCTATATTCCATGTATATGTTTGCACTGTATCTCTTAGAAAACAGGAAAGCATAATTCTCTATACACTGTGGGACTCGACCTCTTTTTCTACCTAAGGCTGTGTTCACACTAGACATCAGTGAATATTTTACACACAATCTAATTTAGTGGGAAGTAGCCATAACATGGCCATTTTTTATAAAGCTTTTTGGGTGACTTTCTTCCTGTAAGAGCAAAAATACTTTCAAAAAATAAAGAAGCTTTTAGGAAAAGCACTAAGTGATGTCAGGCACTTTGTTTATGACTTGAACAAACAGGTCACTGTTCAGGCACCAAGATGGAAAGTAGAGTGCCAGTGGTGAAATTAGTTTTCCTTCTCTTGATTTTTTATTTTTTTGCCTCCAAAGACAACTCTAAGGAAAGCAGCCTTCTGCTTACAATCAATATAATAATAAATCCCAGTCTAGATGCTTAGCTAAGCTACCTATTTAGTGAGTACAATCAAATACAAGGCAGAACTCAAGGTTACAGCATTGTTCTGATTAAAATGCCACTGTGACACTCTAGACAATAGTTTGTCATTGCTTTCCCCACCAACATGTATATGCAATACCATACAGTATGTTGTCAGAATGGTGTAGCCAGACTGTAAAAGCTGTAAAGGTACATAAGTAAAGGATCTAACAAATATTGTTGAAGGCAGGGTATGTACATTTCATTTTAAATGGAATGAAAACAGGAGCTCTGATTCAACAATGTTTAAGCCCCTCAGGGCTAGTGTTTCTAAAGAGAATACTCTAGAAACAGTTCTTTAAGACGTTACCTGTGCCTGAGCCACACTATTCATTTGCTGTGAATGCTATGTTGCAGTGGAAAATGGTTTCTCAAAACATACGAGTTGAAGGGACATGTTTTGATGGCAATTCAAGCAGTGCATGAAATGGATAGTCAATTCTGTGATATGGCAATTCAAGTAACAAATAGTGAACTCCTGTGAACTCTTCAGGTAGAAGTCTGTCAGTATATTTCATCATCATCATCATCATCATCATCATCATTATTATTATTTTCAAAGAACTCTATGGTACCAGGTGAATTTAGTGAAGCATGAACTTAATTCAGGTGCAACCTGAGGCACTCAAGTCAGATGAACGAGTTTATCTTTGCTTGCTAAAGATTACTTTTGATTAAAGTGCTTAGCTAAATATCTAATGAATCCAGCACTGCAGTGCACCCCCGTGGGCTGTGAAGAGAATATTTATGTGTTGTGCTGCCTTAAATGTTCTCTCAGAGGCAAAACGAATCTGAGTTGTCTCACATTGTCCTACACTTAACAGATTAAGAGTGTGCATTTGATTATTCAGACTTCTTAAACCATGCAAACTAAAGACTAGCTTAAAAGATAATATGCCTTTGTGTACTTATGGATGTACACAAAGTTATGCTTGTGTGTGTGTGTGTGTGTGTGTGTGTGTGTGTGTGTGTGTGTGTGTGCGTGTGTGCACATGTGTACAAGCATGTTTTTTTTATCTTGTTGGAGCCCAAATGTCCACACAAGGATAGGAATTTCTGACCATTTTAACATTGTAGGTACATTTGTCTGGACTGGTCCCCTTATTTAGAAAACTAAAAGAGTTTCCTTTTGGTTGCTGAGATTAAGGGTTGTATTTAGTTGGCTTAGTATTAATTAGCTTCATTAATAATTATGTCAGTGGAAGGCCCTTACAATAATAGCAAGACAAACATGATTATTGAGTGTGTGTGTGTGTGTGTGTGTGTGTGTGTGTGTGTGTGTGTGTGTGTGCATGCTATGTGACAATAGGAGTTATATATCTGTGAGTAGACCTGTGGTTCCTCGGCTTAATGGCTTAATTTTTCTGTGAGGTATTTAAATATTAAAGGTCTATTGTTGACAGCCCTATTTTATCAGTGGAGAACAGATATTGACTGCAGTAAAACCCACACAGAGACACAGGTTATATGCTGATTAAACACAAGGATTAGAGATGTATATGGAATGTGATAATGACAGCCTCATTTATAAGTCGATATGAGGCCTCACTCACTCATATCATGGAACCAGTCTCACTCGAACATACTAGAAGAAGCTCAAATAAGGAACCCCAACTATTCTTTGCTCAACTCTGCGTGATGTAGGATTTCAGAGTATCAAAAATAGACAGGGCAGTATTATTAGATTCATGCTGGTTATATGGTACACAATCTTGATGAAGAAAATTAGCGTTCGAACTAAAATGTCTGCAATTTTGGAATGAGTCTTGCTTTGAAAGGGATCATTGAGTATTAAATGTATTGTGAAACACAAACATATTTCATAAAAACTCAAGAAGTACGCCATGCAAATGTATTCTAATTCAAGACAGAGTGAGGTTGGAGGTGAATGATGATTTTGGTAGGACAGAAGTTTCATCATGTATGGTACAAACTTAGCCAGGCAGCAAGCATGTCAGAGCACATGCACCTGATGCATACAGGACACAGACATGAGAGGGCAGAAGGAGAACAGAGTAACAAAAGTTAGAAAATGATGAAAAGGAACAGGCATCATGGACCTGGGCAGAAAGACAGCAGAGTCAGAGCGCGTGCAGCCACTGAGGCAGAGGAAAGCTGGAGACATGTAGGCAGGGAAATACTGTACAAAGGCAGGATCATTTTGACAGGTAGAACTGAAATCTATGTGGGAGCTTGTGGAATGTTAGACCAAAAAGAGAAAATGTACTGCACTGATTCAGAGCCAGCATCAGAACTAATTTAATGAGCGGGCATTAGGCTTCTCACGGGGGGGGGGGGGGGGGGGGGGATGCCATTTTAACAAATTAATCAGTAAAGTAAAATTGTATTAAGTAATAAGCTTTCTGGACTACCAATACACAAACACACCAGTGAATCCAATACACTCCAAATATCCACTTAATCAACCTGACAATTTTCACACACACACACACACACACACAATGATTGTAACTTTGCATGTTTTGGGGCAATATATCTTACATGGCTATTTTCATGTACAGAATGAATTCTTTGCCATCCAATACATATTGCATATAACTTATATAATGCATATAACTTTCACGGCAAAACCAAATCATATTGCTAATTATATATGGGGCAGTGTGTAATACCTGAGCACCAACATGTACATGTGTACACGCATGCTAAGATTTTCCAGCAAGGTTGCATAGTGACATAGGATGTAATATTTGCCATACATGCTGCAGTCATACTACAATCATTCACCAGAAGCTTCTTGCCAAACCAGCACAGGTTCTAAATGACAAGAACCTCTAGTGGTTATATGGGTTACATAGTTACATATGTATGTATTATTTTCTTCCATACCTCCTAGCTGTCAAGGGCATGTGGATAACATCTTCCAATAATATTCTGAGAAATAAGACTCACCCTAGGACAGGTGTGAAAGGTGCTCAGAGATGACTGCTTTGCTAACACCACGGGTAGGGCCGCTATTAACGTTATAAAACCATGAGGTCCCCCCAACTCTCTCTCTCTCTATCTCACACACACACATACACACACACACACACATATACACACACCTGCAATTAGCCTATGTGACCCTAGAGAGATTGCCATCCATTGTGCTTTGCCACCTTTATGGTAGATGGGGATTTGCCACTGTTTAGAGACAGGTTAAACAGAACAATATCCACTTAAGGATATTATAATCCCTGCACAGGAATTAGCTGAATTAGCAGTTTAGGAGGAAATGCATATAACTGAGAGAAGTAAAAACAGAAGCAAAATAATGCAAATATTAAGGTCACTTATTGGCCAGGGCATCCTGCCCCTGGCTCTGCCAGGAATAACCACAATGTGTTGACTTGCCTCTAGTGGAATGGTCCACCTGCTCCTAGCTAAACTTTTCTCAGGTCTGGGCTAATACCTCTGGTATACATATACATATGCACATGTGGCCTGCCTGAATCCCCCATGAAAGTTATCAATAAAATCATTGCACTGTGGTATGGCACACCCTGCTGTCACAGGTGTCATGTTAAAGAGTGAAACCCCCAGCCCTACTAAGGCACAGCAATCTTCAGGTTGGCTATGACAGTTTGCTTTGAGCCTGCCATGAGACTTGGCATACACCTCTCTCCATAAGCTGCTGAGACTAGATGAAAGTGGCAGCTCTGTGGTAGGTCATTATCAGCCTGAAAGAACCTCCTGGGGGTAGTTGTAGACATAGTATCCATGCACTCATCTGATAAGGAGCAAGAAGGATGCCTGGTCACTGAGCTATAAGGAAGGCTCTGTTGAGAAATGCTGACCTTTGAATTACCCGATCTCAACTCCTGGATCATCGATCTGCTGAGCCATATCTACAGCCAAGTTGTTTATTCCTTTAGAGAGTAACTGAGACTGGGCTGCTTGTGTGCTTGTTGGTCATTGTCAGGTTTAGGTGTTTATGACCAGCAAGTTCTTTAGACTGACGAGCTTGAGCCAGATTCAGCTTTGTGCCAGGATCTAAATCTTCCGGTGTGTTAGCATCACTGCACAGTGAGTGCAGGGGAACACTGAATCAGACACAACTTCTATAAGATGTTCAATGTCAAGGCAGTGAGCACAGAACTGGTGCCCAACCTCACTTTCCCGGAGAGTCAAACAATAACTGCTTCAGCAAAAAATCCTGTAGCATCTGTGCCTAGAGGTGGAGGGACGTCTCCTACAGAACATCTCTAGGAGGGGTGAAATAGAACTTGAATCATGAAATCAAATTCGTTACTCTTTTTGTGCTATTTAAAATGATTATAATTAATGTAAACATTCATTCATTCATTTTCTGTACTGCTTATCCTACACAGGGTCATGGGAGCCTGGAGCCTATCCAGGGCATGAGGTGGGGGACACCCTGGATGGGGTTTAATGTAAACATTTATGATTAATTAAAATTGTGAATCCATATTTAGGTCACAAAATTCACAGTCACAATTTATAGCATCATAGTACATTCAGTCATGGTTCCTCCACCACTATCAATATTTTTTTTAATCTTAATATATTATCATGGTCAATGCAGCCCTGGTTCTGACTCTGAAATAATGACAGCATAAAGGTTTTGGTGCATAGTTGTGGAGCACTGATGGTTCTTCCAATGATCTGGTGAGTGTAATTTATGTACACAACCTATAATATGGTTTTGTTTTATAAGAGATGCTCAATACATTTATCTATATAAATTACAATACATCTATATAAATGCGAAAAGTGATAGTAATTTGTATATTGTAATTTATTTATTTGTTTGTTTGTTTGTTTGTTTGTATTCACTTCTCTTCAGTAACCACTTTATCCTGGTCAGGCAAGAATACACCCTGGATGGGTTGCCAGTCCATTGCAGAGCACCATGTACACACACTTATTCACACATAAGGGCCATTTACCTGGGCGTGTTTTGGGGAGGTAGGAGAAAACCAGAGAATCTGAGTACAGAGTCAAACCAGATACCGTGGATACTGTGAAATATACAGTCCTGTCCAAACATATTGGAACAGCAAGGCCAATTGTTTTGTTTTCATTAGACACTGAAAACATTTGGGTTTGAGATCAAAAGATGAATATGAGACCGTAGTTCCAAATTTCAGCATTCATTACCTGATCTTTAGATTTAGATGTTTTAATCAACTTAGAACAATTTAGAACATGGCACCTTTTGTTTCCATCAACCCATTTTTCAATGGGTTATGCCTTTGAACACTCCATTTGTTGTTAAAAAAAGAATTAAAAAAGACTCATAAAGACCAGAGCACTGTCTATTGGGAGAAAAGCAAGCCATTTTGAAGCTGAAAATAGAGGGAAAATCGATCAGAGCCACACATACATTGGACATAGCCAGTACAACAATTCGGAATGACCTGAAAAAAAAGAGAAACCACTGGTGTACTAAAACCAGACATGGAACAGTTCGGCCAAGGAAAACAACAGAAAGAAATCTTGTGAGAGCGGTGAAGAAAAACCCAAAAACAACAGTCAGTAACATCACCAACAAGAACCACAGGGCAGGGATGATGGTATCGCAATCCACCTTTCAAAGAAGACTTCAAGTGCAGAAATAAAGCGGTCATACTACAAGATGCAAACCACTCAATGGGAGTAAGACTCAGAAGTCCAGATTGGAATTCACAAAGAAATACAGAGATGAGCCACAATAGTTCTGGAGCCAAGATTAACCTCTACCAAAGTGATGGAAAGACCAAAGTGTGGAGAAAAAATGGATCTGCTTATGATCAAGAACATACAAGCTCATTGTTCATGCATGTTGGTGGTAGTGTCATGGCTTGGGCTTGCATGGCTGCTTCTGGAACAGGCAAACTAATCTTTATTAATGATGTAACTCATGATAACAGGAGAATGAATTTAGAAATCTACAGAAACATTCAATCTTTTCAGGAGGAACTTCATTGTGCAGCAAGACAATGACCCAAAACACAATTAAGGACTTCATCAGGGAAAAAGAGGAAGGTTTTAGACTGGCCAAGTCAATCACCAGAACCTAATTGAGCATCTATTTCACCTCCTGAAGAGGAGACTGAAGTGAGAAACCCCCCAGAACAAACAACACTGAAAGAAGCTGTGGTACAAGCCTGGAAAAGCATAACATAAGAAGAATGCAACAGTTTGGTGATGTCAGTGGGTTGTCTAATTCTGTTATTGCAAGCAAGGGATATGCAACCAAATATTACATGTTATTTACTTCAATTTATTTAAGTTAGACTCTTTGTTCCCATACTTTGCTAATCTAAACATTGGGTGGTCTGTCACAAAAGGTGTCTTGTTCTAAAGTGATTACCACATCTAGATGTAAATATCAGGAAATGACAGCTGAAATAATGATGTATTGTCTCACAGTAATTTTTTTGTTCTCAAACCCAAATGGCTTAGCAAAAAGAAAGAAATTGGCCTTGCGGTTCCAATACTTTTTGAGGGCACTATATTTACAATATATGTCAACATGTTATAAAGTCCAATATCCTGGAGGGTCTCTGGCTGGTTTCAGAGTTAATGTGGTACAGTGGCTGATTCTTCAGATTTAGTGTGTATGCTCTGGAGTGTTATGAGTTAGTGTGTTTCTCTGGCTGAATGTTCAGAGTTGTGTGTCTCTCCGGTTGTGCTCAGAGTTGTGCGTTTCTCTGGCTGAGTGTTCAGAGTTAGTGTGTCTCTCCGACTGAGTGTTCAGAGTTGTATGTCTCTCTGGCTGAATGTTCAGAGTTAGTGTGTCTCTCCTGCTGAATGTTCAGAGTTAGTGTGTCTCTCCGACTGAGTGTTCAGAGTTAGTGTGTCTCTCCTGCTGAATGTTCAGAGTTAGTGTGTCTCTCCTGCTGAATGTTCAGAGTTAGTGTGTCTCTCCGGCTGAATGTTCAGAGTTGTATGTCTCTCTGGCTGAATGTTCAGAGTTAGTGTGTCTCTCTGACTGAGTGTTCAGAGTTAGTGTGTCTCTCTGGCTGAGTGTTCAGAGTTTGTGTGTCTCTCCGGCTGAATGTTCAGAGTTAGTGTGTCTCTCCGGCTGAATGTTCAGAGTTAGTGTGTCTCTCTGGCTGACTGTTCAGAGTTGTATGTCTCTCTGGCTGAATGTTCAGAGTTAGTGTGTCTCTCCGGCTGAATGTTCAGGGTTAGTGTGTCTCTCTGGCTGAGTGCTCAGAGTTAGTGTGTCTCTTCAGCTGAATGTTCAGAGTTGTGTGTCTCTCCAGCTGAATGTTCAGAGTTGTTTGTTTCTCTGGTTGAATGTTCAGAGTTGTGTGTCTCTCTGGCTGAATGTTCAGAGTTGTGTGTCTCTCTGGCTGAATGTTCAGAGTTGTTTGTTTCTCTGGTTGAATGTTCAGAGTTGTGTGTCTCTCTGGCTGAATGTTCAGAGATGTCTGTCTCTCTGGCTGAATGTTCAGAGTTGTGTGTCTCTCCAGCTGAATGTTCAGAGTTGTGTGTCTCTCCGGCTGAATGTTCAGAGTTGTCTGTCTCTCCGGCTGACTCTTCAGAGCTGGACTTGATCCACTACTCAGATCCACCCACTATATAGAGCCTTCCACGCCAGCCTTCTGTACATTGCTAACATCTCTCAAATCCCTTTGGTCCCCATTAGCTATTCAGTATAGCAGCACTTCAGAACTGTGGCGTGTTTCATCTCAAATAGCAAGTACAGAGCTGTCGCTGGTGTTTTAACTCTCCTCTGTTGTATTAACGCCTGTAGTGTTCATTTGGTTCACTTCAGTAAACAGTGTGGGTGTTCTTCTTCAGGACTAGTGATTTTGCAGTGTGACAACATAGAAGCCGAGCGTGTGCATCTGTGTTTACAGAATCTGCATAAACAGACTTCAGCTTGATGGGGTTCAGGACTGGTCATTACTAGGAGAAAAGCTGGATTATCTCGAAGCGTTAATTAATCTCAGAAGGACTCAGGTGCTAGTAGTGTGAGTGACAGGTGATTAACACTCATTTAAATGTACACCCTTTAGGCAATCTTTTGCAAATCAGCAATGTTTGATTTGCATTCTTACTATATTGTTAATGCAGACTTAAATGATTTTTATGCTTATATAAATGTTGTGTTGCTGGGCTGTGTCCTACAGGTGCGCTTATATATACACATCACTGACGGGGACACAGTGGGGAGAGTGGAGCAGAGAGATCCAGCACATTACGCATCTGATTCCCCACGCACTACAGCCGGATCGCAAGAAAAAAAAAAAGAAGAAAAAAAAGGACCCGAGGAGAGGCTGCTGCTTGCTGCACATGCTTTATTTGCTATTACTTGTGGACTGAGTGGATTAGTGAATTCCGACTCGCTGAAAGTCCGGCTCAGACTGCGTCTTTTGGATCGAGCTTTGATTGCAAACATGAACCAAACAGCCACCGTTTCCCAAGTGAAGTGCCAATCCTCCAAAACCATAAAGGTAACACTGTTTATTCCTCTTTCCATTTCTCTATAATATGATTTCTCAATCGTGGCCGCGGTGTTCCGGTGATCTGAGATGAAGTTTGGCGACTCACCGCTCCAAAGTTGGCACATGATGAGGATGAGGATGAGGATGAGAGTGATGATGAATAGTTTTGCGCAGAGGATCTCCACCACCGCGCCTTTTGTGTGCTCCACACGCCTGAAAATGTAGCCGTTATTCTGTGCGTATTTGTGTACATCTGTGCTCACTTTCCTTTAAACCAGATTTAATATTTAGTATTCAGGGCGCACGATTATAAAAAAATAAATCTATATATGCAGCTGTAATGGTTATCTCGCTATGCATGGGTGCTGCTCTGTTATATAAACACGGTAGCTGTATTAAAAAGTGAATGTTGAGCAAGTGTTTGGGAAGAGAAGCATATTTTGTCTCCAAATGCATGAAGGGGTTGTAATTCTATCCACGTCGAATGCAGCACTGAGGAGCAATGCGTAACCATAGTGTGTGTGTGTATGTGTGTGTGTGTGTGAGTGTGTGTTAGGTGCGCTATTTCTTATCTAAAGGGTTAGTGAGGTGCATTAACACTGCGCAGAGCCTCTGCTGATAACAATGCGAGTTTGCAACTTCGCCCAATCCCTGTCAGTCCTCATTTCAACAGCTGACAATGAACTATCAGTCTTTCAGCAGCCACGCTGTATATCCTATTCTCCACCCTTCTCATATCAGTAGGCTACAGTAAGTGGTGGATTATGTAAAAATGGCAGTGTAGACAGAGGTGATGGTGTTCCACATGCTGCTGGGGTTTTCATCTGACAGTGAAAGATGAGAGAGCGTTATGAGCTCTGTACTGCATGTCAGTCAATACTCTGAGGGAGCAGCGGCGTGACTCTAAATCCTCATTGCAGCCTGTCATTAATTTGTGTTGAAATCCACAGCAACAACCAGGGCGAGCACAAGCGAAGCAGATCCATCTGCGCGGGTTGTTGAACGGTGAAGGTTGACTTTGACTCCTGTTAAGAGGCTGTGACGATTTTAAGTGTGTGCAATTGAAGGAAATGATTAACATTGGACTTACAGTAGATTTCGCCTCATTCATCCTCTCTGTGCTCATTAACAATATGACTCAACCCGATGTTCAAATGAGGTCTTGACGGATGAGTTGATGTTCAGCCTACCCGTTGTTCACAGAGCTGAGTGCCCTCTTCAGCTGATGAGCTTGTCTCCTGATTGCAGCGGGTACACCGCATGGTCAGCTTTATTAGACCTGTTAGGTCTTGTACCTGCTGATCTGAGCGAGCCTGTTGGGTGTATGCAAATGTCAGCTGTGACAGGGGGTCAATCATTGAAGAGTTCAGTCCAATTACAGTGAGCAAAGGATCTATCATCAGCCTGCGACTAAGCATCCTGTTTCATTCACACACACTCACACACACACACACACACACACACACACAACCTGGTAAACTATTTAAATGTTTTCTGCATCTGACACTTCATATGCTTAAAAAGAAATCACGATACGTAGGATTTACACCCACTGGATAGGAGAAGCATGCACAAACACACTACATGGCACGAAACAAGTGTAGGATACACAGTGTGTATACTGAAATGATGGTAGGGTAAAGAAAGAAAAAAGAAAATAAATCAACTGCATTTTAGGGCTGTGATCATTTCTGTATGGTCGTATTTGTGAAAAGACAATTAAAAATGAATGAACGAATTATTATGTCTGGCTCAGAAAATGTTTTGCTCATTCATTCATGTACACCTTTAATAAAAGCATAGAAAGTGATTCTAGCTCCACAAGCATAGATGTGACAACATTTTGTTGCCTAAGAACTGAGAAGTGTGAGAAAGTGTGAGATCGGTCTTCAGCTGCAGAGAAGATTGTAATATTACATTACACCCATTGATCTGGCCTACGCTGCCATTGTTTGCACATTTATGAAGCTACCAAAGGCTCATCCATAAGAGTAATAATACAAAAAAGTAGGCTACTTGCACACAAAAAAAAAAGATGTTGGGAGATCATTTTTGAATCAGTAAATGAGTTCCCATAGATGCTGTTACACCATTACTGTGTGATTCTCACTAAGGCCTTTTTCGCTCAATAACACATTTTTGTATGCATGGACAAAAAAAAAAATCCATTGGCAACATTTATAAAGCATCAATTCATAACAAGATCTTTATCACATATTTTCACATATTTTTCCCCAGAAGAGTACATGGCTATTAGTGTTTGTGGTTTTTGGCTTCTATCCGACTTTCTCTTCACACCATTCCACAATTTGTTACAGCCTTCTGCTAATAATGTTTAGTCTTGGCTGGCTTAAAGTTACACTCTGTGATTTCAGAACTAGCAAGTGATCCTGTCTTTCAGCTTTGCCTGTAGATATTTTATTCTCTTTTTGTTCATTACAGATCAGTAAAGATTAGAACCAATAGTCAGTAATCTGTAGAAATGAAAATATACCATCCAATTAATTATAATACAGTTCAGTTCAAAGACAAGGATAATGATTTATTTTATATTTAACTAGGCACCTGTTAGGCTCTCTGATGCCGTTTCTTTTTGGCTTATCTTAAAGACAAATTGTCAAGAATAAGAATATATATACTGTATAATTGGTGCAAAAAGAGTGTTAAATTACTTTAGGTATGTAATGATAACATAAACAACCTGTTTATTTCTGAATGCTTAAATAATGCTGAAATAATATACAGTGGGGGAAATAAGTATTGAATGCTTCAACATTTTTTTCAGTAAATATATTTCCGATGAGGTTATTCACATGAAATTTTCAGGTTACATCAGTATTAACTCAAGAAATCCGGATATATAAAGAATTCACAACATTAAAGTCCATAAATAAAGTTATGTGTAATAAAGTGGAATGACACAGGAAAAAAGTATTGAACACGCTAAGAAAAAGAAGTTCTCCAAGGCAAGGAACCAGCTGAAATCCATAAATAATTATACTCCCTATCTGTGTAAATTAACATCAGCTGGGTTAGTAAATTGATGGTCTATAAAAAGGCTTTTCGTTACCAAGGTGTCACACAAGAAACATCTCATGATGGGTAAAAGCAGAGTTCTCCCAAGACCTTCGCAACCTTATTGTTGATAAACATATTGATGGAATACAGAAATACAGATGTATTTCAAAACTTCTGAATCTTCCAGTAAGCACCATTAGGGTCATTATCTGCAAGTGGAAGCAACATCACTTCATCATCAACCGGCCATGCACAGGAGCTCCTCGTGAGTTTTTTGACCAGGGAGTCAGATGGATAGTCAGAAGAGTAGCCTAAGAGCCAAGGACCACTCGGAAAGAGCTCCAGAAACACTTGGAGGCAGCAGGTACCATCGTCACAGAGAAAACAATAGTCAATGCACACCACTGCTCACGCTCACCCTGCAAGACTCCATTACTAAAGAAAAGGCATGTCGAAGCTCGTTTAAAGTTTGCTACAACTCATTTGGACAAGCCTATGAAATACTGGGAGAGTGTAGTCTGGTCAAACTACACACCATGTTTGGAGAAGAAATTGCACTGAACATCACCCTAAAAACACAATAACAACAGTGAAGTGTGGAGGTGGAAGCATCATGGTGTGGGGCTGTTTTTCATCGCATGGTACTGCAGACTTCATATAATTGAAGGAACGATGAATGGAGCCCTTTACCGGGAGATTCTTGAGAAGAATCTGCTGCCATCCACCAGGATGATGAAGATGAGACGTGGGTGGACTTTCCAGCAGGACAACGATCCAAAGCATACAGCAAAGGAAACTCTCAATTGGTTTCAGAGAAAATAAATCAAGCTAGCCCTGACTTAAAAGCCAAAGACCCAGTGTAATAACCAAGGGGTCCCCAGACAGTAGAGCTCTTGCTTATTAGAGCAATATAAAAAACTATGACCCTGTCCACCAGAGAATCATTTAACCAAATTTTGGACTAAAACATCCTTTTCATGGCAGTCCTTCAGCAAAAACCCTTTTTAACCTAGCACGAGGTTTACAGTATGCTTGGAAAACACATACATGTTTGGTTACATGACAAAGCAGTAGTGCTGTATATTAGAGACATGCAGCATCTCTGAGTGGTGCATTCAATCTATGTAGAGTAGGAGTGAAACCCCACAAATCAGAGATTAGTTTCAATTGTGGTGAACTAAGCATGCTATTTAGGACTGTCTGTCAATTTGAGGAATCAGTTATAAGGAAGAAGCATTTGCTGAGAGCTTAGAGAAAAAAATAATGTAAAACAAAACAAGGAAAGAGAGTTGAGTCTTCCATTCCCCCATCTGCTGCATGTTTTCTTAAACAGAATGCAAACTTAGATGTTTATCTCTGTGAATGGTGTTTTTGCTTTTCTCCAGGTTGAGATGTCAAATACAGACTTTTCTTTCTGTTTGTTTATGTGCAGACTGTCACTTTTGTGCTTCTTGTCCAAGGTTTTGCTGTTATTAACAATCTATTGGGCTGCCAGTGAATGTAAAAAGAAGTGGTTTTGGGCATATATGTTTCACCAGCATCAGATAAAAGGTTAGCATGGACGGCAATGCGACAAATTTGTACTCCAAACTGTCACCATTAATCATGCTACACTCCACTGAGATGTCTCCAACTGTACAATTTCCTTATGTTTATAGGAGACATGCAGTAATTTCCTGAGGGGAAAAGGATGCTATGATATGGATGGATTAAAAGTAGTTGAAGCACTAGAGCAGGTATTTTGGTTGCTCTGGGGAGCATCTCTGTACATTCCCTTTGCCAGGCAACAGATACAAATCTGAGTGAGTGAGTGAGTGAGTAACAGAGGATTTAATAATAAGAAAAAAAGTAAAATAGACTGGGACCTGATTATTGCAATGAGCAACAACGACTATATTTACATGCACATCAATATTCCGATATTAATCGGAATTTGGAAATATTGTAATTAGTACTGGGTCATGTAAACACCGCAATTTAGACAATATTCTGATTCCTCAAATTCTGATTCCCATCCCTGGAATATGCCTGTTTTAATCAGAAATTTGTTGCATGTAAACAAACAAACACCTTATTCAGAAAATCCCCTGAAATGAGATATATGCGCATGCTTATTCCGCAAGGAATTGTGGGAGGCAACGGCAGCATCTTGAATGTCCTGGGAAAAAGCAGCCGTAAAGGAAAAGTGCATGTGTAGATCGGCATCCTTACAACAACCATGTATACAGGAATAGTCCGATGCCTGTACACATGTAAACATAGTATTCGGAATATGGCAGCAACCTGAATATAGACCTTAAACGGAATTTCATGTGCATGTAAGACATAGTCTCTGACTATGTTTACATGGACAGCAGTTATAATTATTGACCTTACTCTGAGTAAGACAATATTGTGATTAAGGTGTTTACATGAGTCGCTTTTAGAATATTCCTTTCATGTTCCCGTGTTACATGTTATAGAACAAAGATCGATTAACAGCACTGTATTAACATACAGTTCATCTTCGTTATGGTACCGTATACAGTTTTGGGTGTTTCATTTTTAATTTTACGAAAATTTCAAGTGCAGTTAATTATTTGTCATGCTATACGTGCAAATAGATGACTGCTTGAAGCCTTGGGCTGCGTCCGAAACCGCGTACTGACCTACTGTATAGTAGCTGAAATGCACCTACTATACAGAAGGTAAGTACGCGGTTTCGAATGCAGCCATGCTCTCTTGTTTGCCGTCAAACAGTTGAGCGCTGCCGTGTGTGTACGTGTCCTGTTGCAAAAAGCGGCGAAAACTCCCACGCGACGTTAATAGTGTGATTAAGGTGTGTACAGGTCTGTAATACACGTCCATAATGCGACTAAAATAGGAATACTCCTCGTCTTGATTTGATTTGTGTTTACTTCGAGTATGACTTTAATCAGATTAAAGTCATCAATAATCGCTGTTTACATGCTAGTTTCTTAATCAGAGTATTGTCTTAATCAGCTTAATATTGGATTATTGTTGTCCATGTAAACATGCTGAATGTCTCTGTAGCAGAAAGAGGATATCACACATAGCAGTATTTAGAGACATCCATCCAGTTTCTTGGAGCCCAAACCAAACTGGTGCAGAATGGGAGCAAGAAAGGGAGGTTAGGGAAATGGGATTGGAAAGTCTAAGAAAAGCCTAATAATTACTAAAAAAAAGCATGATTAAAAAGTTTTACCAAGTCACTACATATAAAAAACATTAAGTAAGTAAGTAAGTACATTTTATTTATAAAGCACATTTAACACATCGAAGCTGACTAAAGTGATGAACAGAGTAAAGAAAAGTAAAATAGAAAACAGAATAAAATCAAATAAATACAGACAACACTAAAAATTAGATTAAAAACGCCTGGGAGAAGAGATATGTTTTAAGCCTCTTCTTAAAAGTGGTAATTGAAGGTGCAAGGCAGATATCCAGTGGCAATTGATTCCATAAACATGGGGCAGCAACTGAAAAAGCTCTATCCCCCGTTGTTTTTAACCAGGATCGAGGGACATGCAAAAGAAACCTATCAGAAGATCTTAGAAATCTGTTAGATGAATGTGGTGTAAGAACATCTTTAAGATAGGAAGGAGCTTGATCATTAAGAGTTTTAAAGACAAACAACAGAATCTTAAACTGAATCCTAAAGTGGACCGGGAGCCAATGGAGCGATGCTAAAATTGGGGTGACACGATCATAAAGCTGATGGCTAGAAGGAATGTTTGCACATTTCTCTCTATCTACCTGCTTTATTCTGGCCTTTTGCAGTGTTTCCTGGTCACATTTTCATCAGGCCCTTATTTGCAGAGCCCCACATTTGATTCATGTGAATACTTGTTTTTGATGCAGCAATCACATTACTAAATTGAATCCTTTCGCTGCTGCCTGTTAGGTAATTATAGAAGATAATTATAGAGCTTTTAAATAACCCAAAGATGTTTTGGAAGAACTATAACAACACTGACATACTAGTGAGAAGATGTAGATTAACAACCAAGAATACGTCTGGTTTGTTGACAGGGGGTTAGAAAATCTAATTACTTTAGAAAAGGCTTAGGTACTAAAGGTTTACTTTAAGTGGAGGAATAGTGAGTGAGGTGGATTTGAGGGTGCAGGTGGGCTGGTTAGGAAAAAGAACACCTAAGACTTTAAAAAAAGAAGCAAGTGCATTAAAGGATTTATACTGTAAGTAAGGAGAAAGTTCAATAGGTTTAAATATTTTGTTTTATGGGAAGACAAGTGCTAAAATACTGCTGTAAAGTTGGACCAAGGTCAAGTATTTGTGAGGAGCTGAGCAGCTGATTTTTGATGAATTTGAGGCCTTTGGAGAGAAACAGAACTGATAGTGCTATGGACAGGATTGCAAGCATCCAGGATGATAGAGACAAATGCATGACTGAGGGATACAGCAGCAAGTGTGAAAGACAAGCCCTGAGTTTCTCAATGTTCTGAAACTGAAAAAAAAGATAGAGCTTATATGGCAGTCAAAGGAGGGAGTATAGTCTAGAATGACTCAGAGATTGTGAAGAGAAAAAGCAGGAAAATACAGTAGGCGTGTTATCAATGTAAAGGTTAATATATTTATTTTTGCTAAGAACTGCTTTTGAGTTCAAATGTTAGAATGCGGTCTTATCGCTTTTGAGAAAGTAGTTTGTCATCTAAGTCAAATATTCTGCAGACAGGCAACAGTATGTGCCAGTAGCAGGTATTGAGTGGGAGTTAATTTAAGTCTGAATGTCATCAGTATATCAGTGAAAATAAAGATTAGAGCTTTGTGTGGTGTGGATAAGAGGTAAGAAGTATCTAAATTATAAAAGTCAATGGACCAAGAACTGAGCCTTGAGGAACCCCTTGTGTAATAGTGGAGATTATGGTGTGTCGCCAGAGAAGGTAATGAAATGTTTTCTATCCATCAGATAAAGAGCTAAACCAGTCCTCTGTGCCATGCTGGCAATACTCAGTTCACAAAAAGCTTTCGTAAAAGGATACAGTGGCACATTATATCAATGACTGTGTTCATATCTACTGTAATACAAAATTATTCATAGAAGTTCCTGAGTCAGCAGAAGTAATTGTACACTCTCTTCCTTTCTGGATGTATCTTTTTTATTCCATTCTGAGTTCTGCATACTGATGAGTTATGTCATTTTTTATGCAGTCTTTGTTGTTTTGGTTAGTCCAGAACCTAGAATAAAATAAAATGAATTAAGAAAATAAATATAATAAAAAATTTGTAGTTGGATGTAAGTACTTGGCAAGTGATGATTGCCTGAAGCCTACAATCCATCGACATCACCAGAGTCTGTGTATCTTCACAGCTGATGCTCTGCCAGGCTTGTAGCACAGTTTATTTTTTGTTTTAACTTTGCACTTGTTTTGAGTTCTTTTTGCCTTTGGTTTTGAATTCAGGAGGTGAATATTCTCAGTATGCTTTAGCCCAGGTAACTGGCTTGGCTACTAAAAGCTCCATAGTTACTTTAGTAGTATCTTTTCAATCGTTTCTTTACTTCTTTATTTTTTACAAGCTGAAAAGCCGTCCACTGAAATGCTGTTCAAAATTTTATCCTGCTGCCATCAGCAACCACATTGTCAATAAAGTCCTGCCATCTCCACTTTCAGCTATGTGTGCATTATCCTGACTCCTAATCAGGGGACTTAACATCTTTATTCCAGAAACACTGACCACATTACATAGGCTAAAAGTTTGGTAGTAAGACACTGTATAAAACTGCATAAAAATATACAGTATGTGGAAGATAAACACCAAGAGACGATGAACAGTCATATGTTTATTATTCTAAGATTTGAACACACCACAGCCTACAACACCCAGCCGAATCACACAACGTCACGTTCACCTGATTTCTGATACAGCACGCCTGGTTTCAATCATCCACACACCCTATAAACAGAGACTTTAAACTTTCATGCATTGCAAAGTATTCGCTTAGTGTTGTTCTACAACTGATATACCAAGCCTTCTCGCCTGTGTTTATGCTCCTGGTTTTTGATCAAGTTTGTTTCCCTGTTTTTTGTGATTTTGTCCTTGCCTTGGATATCCTGTTTGTAAATTACCTGACCTTTGCCTGTTTTTGACTTGTGTTTTTTTTGGGATCTGTTTGCTATTTGCCATCATTAATAAAAGCAGTACTGCAACTGCAGTCATCTCTGAAGCTTGACATCGACTAAATGTTTGTTGACCAATTATTCTGATTTGGTTCTACATCCATCAAAATATTCTCCTTTAGATTTAATGACACACTGCCATGCATTTAAATGCTTGTGAAGGCCTTATTAACTCAATCAGATGAGTTAAGTTAGTAAATATTAAAATCCAGTCAGAGCAGGGGACTGTTATCAACAAGGTTTTTTTTTTTTTTTTTTTTTTTTTTTTAAATATGAGAGTATTAACAATAACTAATGAATACATTAGCAAGGGTGGAAAGTAATGCTATGTGAGTACCAAGGTTATAATCGTAAACGAAAACGAACGAAATAACGAAAACTAGGTGTGAAAAAACATTGTCGTTAACTGAAATCGAAATAAAAACGAGGCATTACAAAAAAACGATAACTAACTAAAACTGTATTGTGTGCTTGCAAAACTAACTAAAATAAAATACAATTATAGAGTAAATGTCCTTAGTTTTCATCTTTGACAATGTCTTTCATAGAGCAAATATCTATCAAGTTGACATTTCTGACTGGGAACTCAGAAATTACGACATTCCATGTTAAATTGAACACAGCATAGTCCATGCTCCTCGCCTGGCATCATGGCGGTACCGAAAGTCGGAAGAAAGCGGCAGAGTCCTATTTGGGATTACTTTGAACATGACTGTGTGTCAGATAAAAGCAAGTGCCTTGCAATGGAAGGTGGTAAAATATGTGGACAATTTATTAAAGGGAAAAATCCCACGAATTTGAAAGTATATTTGAGAAGCACGCACAAGGAGGCTAATCTAGCTTACCTTAATAAGGTAAATCAGAACGCCAAGCCCCCCTCCCACGAAACAGAAGCTAACCCTGGTATAGGGCTAGGCAGCATGACGGTGACAACCACAGGACAGAGAACACTACAGCAGTGCTTTCACCGGAGAACCGATAGCTGCTGGTTAGTAAATACGCAGGAACACCACAAGCGGGTGGAAGCGCTGGTTAATATGTTTATTGATACTGGAATGTCTACACAACTGTGTGAGTTGCTTTCAAAAAGGTCGCCACTTTATTCGAACCAAAGTTCAAAACACCAGGAGCTGCAAGAGTCAACAGCCTTATTGGGGCTAAGATGGATACGGCAAAGCAGAAATGAAAAGAGATCATTAAGGATGTGAGGAAGCTGACCCTATGTGTAGATGGTGGGAGCAAGAGAGGATTAACAGCATCTTTCATGGGTGTGTCAGCTTATTTGTGCCCATATGTACATTTTATGTACTGGTGTTATTGTTGAATACATATTTCTAAAATTGTATGATGTTTTTGTTGAGTTTTTATTACACAATACTTTTTCTGGCCTTGACAAATAACCCATATTACTAAAGACTAAAACTAATAAAAACTAAACTAAAACTAAGCATTTTCAAAAAATAGAAACTAAACTAAACTAGCAAACCCACTTTAAAAACCAATTAAAACTAAACTGAATTTGAAAACATAAAGTCAAAACTAAATAAAAATAAAAACTAATGAAAAATGCAAAACTATAATAACCTTGGTGAGTACATGGTTCACTATTAATTGCACTTTTTTGTTCATACTATAATTAAATCATAGTACATACAGGGGCAGACTTTATCATTAGGCAAAGGTCGGCAATTGCCTTGGGCCCAGAGCTACCAAGGGCCCCCAAAATGCTGCATAAACATATGGTTAAGAAAGTTTTAATTTTCGCTAATCAGTTATGGGTTTCTAAAGATCCATATGCTAAAATGCCATCATGCTAAAATGACCCCCAGTACCTGTGGAAGAAAGTAGCCAACTCATGCAAATGTCAGCGATGTCACGTGTAGTGTACAGACAGAGCAAAAATGAAGCGAAGTAAAATGACGTGTTTTAAATGAACAGATTTTGCCTTTGGCGTGAAGGCAAGTTGTAGTTCTGCAGGTGCTGACGGCTCTAGCATTACAGATTATTCTAGCGTTACAGCCAAATAACAGCGAGGCTGGCACAGGCAGCAGGATTCTCTCTCTCTCTCTCTCTCTCTCTCTCCAAGTACAAACCCTGAACTCTGCAGACATGATCATAGGTGAGTGTAATGTCACATGATGATAGTGTGCCATTCAGATGTGGAGTCATGTTCAGTGCTACTTCAAATAAATATGTTTAAATATTACCATAATATCGAGAAAAAAAGAGAAAAGAATATTTTTAATAACTCCTACCGTACCATACAGTGACTTAATGTTTGCTCTTGGTTAGTGGTCGTAGTGAAATAGGCTTATTTATTAATATAGGTATATTAATATCAAGATTAATTTCATAATATTAATATTAGAAAATAATATACATTATTATTATTATTATTATTATTATTATTATTATCATTATATTATTATCATTATAGTAGTAGTAGTAGTAGTAGTTGTAGTAGTAGTGGTCTGTTTTTGGGGGGTAAAATTATTAGATGTGGCTTCATGTTAGTGTTAAAATATAAAGTATAAAGAACAGTTGAGTGGTGCAGCTTTCCTACACTGCACCCAGATGATGCTCCCTTACTAGCTACCATGCTGTCTTGATTGTTTTATATTCTTTGTCACACTGTTCTTCTGTTTCTGTTTGCCTGTTTTACAAATATGACTTGATATCTCTTCAGTGCTACTTGAAATAAATATGTTTAAATATAATTCATGTTTATGTTATATTTTTATGGTAGTAACTGGTGTTAAAATTGGTCTAACCATCAATGAGCCGGTGTGTTATGATGTGGCGTGTTGTGGGCCGGATGTGGTGGTTCGCTGTGGTCCAGAAAGTCCAGTTCCACTTTTTGGTCCAAGTCCACCCCTGATTATTACTATTAATGCTGAATAATGTATGCAAAAAAATTAAATATTGATGTTAAAACACTGAAATGAGGTCCCCATTCCTATATTTTACCTTGGGCCCCCAAATCACTAAATCCATCCCTGAGTACATAGTACATTTACTTGAGTTAAAAAAATTAAACTTTGCTACATTTATTTTTGCCAAAAGTCTACACTTCTTACAATACAGTGCCTCAAAGCAAACAGTGTGATAATGATCTGAAAATTATGTGAGCCAAAACCCGTAGAAATATTAACATTTCACATCCAACCCATGGAAACATACAGTTTGCTTGAACTGGCTTGACTATCCAGATCTTTTGATAATTTACATATGTATTAAACTTAATATATCAGTTCTAGATTCATTATCCATTACCTGTTGTGTTAAATATACACAACATGTCCAAAAGTATATGGACACCTGACCATACCCAGGCCTTCCCCAAACCGTTTCCACAAAGTTGGAAGCACACAATTGTACAAATGTCTTTGTATGCTGTAGTATTATGATTTCCCTTCACTGGAACTAAAGGGCCTGTTCCATGAAGACATGGTTTGCCAAGGTTGGTGTGGAAGAATTTGAGTGGGCTGCACAGAGCCCTGACCTCAACCCCACTGAACACATTTAGGATGAATTGGAACACAGTGCCAGGTCTCCTCATTCAGCGGCTGTGCCTGACCAATCTAATGCTTTTGTGGCAGAATGAGCAAATCCCTACAGCCATGCTCCAAAATCTAGAGGAAAGTGTGGAGGTTATTATAACAGCAAACAGAGACTAAATCTGGAATGGGATGTTCAAAAAGCACATATGAGTGTGATGGTCAGGTGTCCTGAAACTTTTGGCTATACAGTGTACCTACGTGCTCCTACAGCCAATAGGTAACTCTCAGGATAATGTGTAATGGGCATCTTTGCTGGATAGCTAACTATATAGCTAGCAATATGTATGAATTAACACACGATATATAGCTAGCTAACAACACTAGCCAACTACTGAAACCCCAACAGCATTTGGCAAAAAAACCCAAAAACATTACAACGGTTGATAAATAGTTATCTTGAGTAATTTTATTGATGACTACTTTTACTTTCACTCAATATGTCTATATAAGTCTAACATGTCTATAAACATATTGTGTTTAGTCCTTGCAAATTGACTTACTAGTGAAATATTTTAAAGTGATTAAATCATTGCCTGCCTCCACACCTTTGAATGCACACATGAATACAATTTGAGCTTCAGCAGTCCTTGAAGTATTCACAACTTCACTCTACACTGGAATTGCATGCTAACCCACTTATATTACTGAATATTTGCTGATAACTGACTGCTTTTCTGTGATTCACCAAAATGTATCTGTGATGCCTTAGCCAAGATTATGACCCCTTGATTTTACAGGTTGCTTTCGGATTGTACATCATTTAGGAATTGTGATATTATAATAATTTAATATGGAAATGTGATATTATAATGAATTCGACAGTGATTCTACAAAAGCTCCATAAATAGGGGAAATTAACACTTTTTTTGGTTACTTTATTTACAAAACACCTCCTATATGATGGCCAATTTTTTGCAAACACCCACAGAGTCGTGTCTCCCACTCATAATGAACTCGTGTTAAAACATCTGGTTTTATGTACGTAATTGCATGTCCATCGCAACCTTGCGACAGCTTCCAGAGCCAGCCGTGAGAATGATTTCAATACGTTCTTCTTTTGTCTAAGACATTCTTAAAGGCTATCTGAGAAAATATAATAGAAACTAAGTATGAAAAATTTTGGAAGACATTTAGCTAAAAAAAAGTGTTCATTTCCCCTATGTATGTATGTACGCATGACACCGTGTATTTAAACTAAAAACTGAGAGAACATTCCAAATTGAAGTGAGCAAGGTCATGAGCATGATGAATGCAAATTCAAAGCACTGATTCAGCCTATTAGAGAGAGATCAAACAACTCATCATTCTTGGCAAAAGAAACCCTGCTTCCCAATTGGCATCCTACCCGTAGTAAATAGTATCCGAGATGAGAATTAGTATGTCCCGAATTGTAGTGTGTTGAAATGAGTATCCGAAAGGTACCCAGATGGTCTATTATTTCCGGTAGATTTTTGTAGTATGGACACCTTTTCAGCTAATATTACCCCACAACTCCTTGCGTGAGGGAGGAGGAGTTTTGTGACCGTTTGCTTTGCCAAATTCAAGGATGCATTTTAGGGAGGTGTAAATCAAATGTGGAAAAATAAATTGAGGGAATGATCAATTAAATTATATAGTATAAATTATGTAAGGAATAATGAATGAAGAAAAGCTGAAATGCAACGAGGAGTTTGTTTACGGTGACACTGTTCTTTTCCGGGCAACAACGTTCTTTTCAGTTACACGACGTGTTAGTATGTCTCAGTACTTGCCTACTCTTTTAATACACACTCAGAAGTATGTACTTTTTCTTCACAAAAAGAGTACCTACTTTTTGTGCATAGTATAACTATGCCAATTGGTATGCAGTGAAAGGTTATATTGCAAAAGTGCTAACCTTCCACCCGGAAATCAGTGCAACGAGAAGTTTATTTACTTGAGATGTTATAATGCTGTGGATAAAAAGTAGTATGTCGCTGTTTGTAGATACGCATTAAGGGTAGCCATCTGTCCCTCCTCAGCCACCCCTGTGCTTCCTCCCTATTGACCAGCTGGCTTGAACCAATGCCATGTTTGTTTTATATACTGATCGGTTCCTTTCCTCTTATTTGCCTGTTTTTCCTTCTCAGTAGAACAAATTGAAAATGGCCATTTTCCATTAGCAATATTATACTGTATAAGGCTTATTTGAAGTAAATATTATTCCATTTTTCATTAAATTCTGCTTTGATTAAACAGTGTAATGAAAATAGTTCAATTAAATGAGAATCCAGACAAAAGTCTAGCTTTAAACCAATCCACAGTACTGTTTAGATTAAGATCTAGCGCTAATCAAAACCACACTACAGTTTGTAGTTCCAATCAATTTCACATTGCATCAAAGTACACAACACAGTCTAGTACCTCCTACTTTTAGGAAATAAAAAGGTTAAATCTAGCATATTATAGGGTTTTTCATATTGTCCCTCTGGGTGTAGCCTCATATGCCAGACATCTAGAATTCTCTACAAAGTATGGGATGTTCCATCAATAAACATAGCCAAGAACTTACTTTCACAAAAAGAAGCAATTTGACTGACATGGCATATAACCAACAATAAACCTTTTCCTTTCCAAGATTATCGATCCCATCCATTCATTTTCTGTACCGCTTATCCTACACGGGGTTGCAGGGAGCCAGGAGCCTATCTGGGGCACATGCTACTCAGGGCACAAGGGCGGGGCCAACAATTGCACACACACACTCGCACACTACAGACATTTTAGAGATGCCAATCAGTCTACAATGCACATCTTTGGACTGGGGGAGGAAACCCCTAAAGCAAAGAGAGAACATGCAAACTCCACACACACAGAGCGAAGGTGGGAATTAAACCCCCAACCCCAGAGGTGTGTTTACTTGTCAGTTGATCCTGCATTTTTCATTATTTCCACGAGAAGTTAGCAGTTGTTTGCTGTTCTGACATCACAGGGAGACGTTACTAATGCAGTTACAATGGTATTCAGTAGAAGAATAAAAAAACTCACTGACCTCAAACATGAGGGATAGTGGTCAGATTTTGCTTCTAAAAATACAAGAACTTGTTTTCTCGTATTTGTCTCGTATACTTGTTTTTTTTTAATCATAGGGTTGGCGGTTCGATTCCTGACCCACATGACTCCACATACTGAAGTGTCCTTGGGCAAGACACTGAACCCCAAGTTGCTCTGGATGGCAAGCTAACGCCTTGCAAGGCAGTTCTGCTACCACTGGTGTGTGAGTGTGTGTGTGGGTGAATGGGTGAATGAGAACCAGGGTAAAGCACTTTGGAACCACTAAGGTTAAAAAAAGTACTATATAAGTGCAGACCATTTACCATTTGTTTTCTCACTTATCATTTTCCAGCAACATTCAATGTCTCAATAATGAGAAATCCCCAACATAGAAGTAGTGGAGACAGCAAACATTGGACTCGGTGTTGCAGAATGCAATGCAGCTATATGGTGCAGTTGCCCAGAAACTTGGCTTGATAAGTTAGAGATTTATAAGATGACAATCACAATGGCATTGATGATGGTATTAGTATAAAAGTTGAAGCTTTGGAACCTGATCTCTTTGAGCAGAGTGTAAAGATGAGGAGATAAGAGAGCTGGACACACTGCAGGACTAAAGCACTTCTGCATTGCTCTCCTTAGGTAGACATAAAGCAAGAGTTAAATCCCACTACACCAATGTCAATGAAAGAAGTTTAAATAAAATTAAATAAAAAGTAAACTCAGAATACTTTTGAAGATAACATGTTAATTATGAAGATTATGGAGGTAAATTTCCATGAAGGTTCTGAAGCTTGTGGCCAGAAAAGTGTAGGAAAAAAATCAGATGCTCTATGGCCTAAAGCTGAGACTACCTCTTTGC
The DNA here is from genome assembly GCF_023375685.1 of Ictalurus furcatus. Taxonomy (NCBI): domain Eukaryota; kingdom Metazoa; phylum Chordata; class Actinopteri; order Siluriformes; family Ictaluridae; genus Ictalurus; species Ictalurus furcatus. The sequence goes on along the minus strand of NC_071260.1, from coordinate 23,504,097 downwards.
TTTAAAGGTTTTACTGTATGTAGAACTGTACAAAAGAAGATCACAAAAGAACCAAAGAAAAACTGTTTTATAAATTTGGAACCATAAATCATCCAGTGAAGCACTGAGTGTAGTGTTCAGGGTTGATCTCTGAATTCAGAAATGAAAGGATTCAGTGAAAAAGGTCTCTCTTTGAACAGTGTTATTCACTTTTATATGATGTGTGTGTGTGTGTGTGTGTGTGTGTCTGTGTGTGTGTGTGTGTGTGTGAGAGAGAGAGAGAGAGAGAGAGAGATTCACACAGCCAACTTGAAGCAGGAAGTCATGCTGAGCACTGCTGTTAGCTGACACACATGGCAGGTGGCAGTTATGCTTTGCTGTGCTTATGGCAGGGAGAAGCTTGGGCCTCTAAGTGCCTGTGAGGATGCTGTGACTAATGAAGTGTTTGTATACTCTCATCACAAACACTCAGAAAGTCAACCTCCCGCAACAGCTGTAATTATGCATGAGCGAGTTGTCGGGTTGGATGTAGCTGGGCAACTGTTACCATGGTGAGTAAACAGGGGTGATGGTAAGAGGTGGGGAAAACTTAAGATCAGCAGTGTGTGATGTGGAGTGGGCAGATCTCTGATGTACCGAGGTTCATATGGGAATGCACTTTAACTCTGATAGTCATTAACTCCAGCCCCTTCCGATGTTTTACATTTACAATTACATTTATGGCATTTTGCCAGACGCCCTTATCCAGAGCGACTTACATTTATCTCATTTATACAACTGAGCAATTGAGGGTTAAGGGCCTTGCCCAAGGGCCCAACAGTGGTAGCTTGGCAGTGCTGGGGCTTGAACTTCTGACCATCTGATCAGTAACCTTGAGCCTTTAACCACTGAGCCACAGATGTTATTAAAACTTCTACTGGATATAACAACTCTATAATAAAGAAATAGAACTGAGGGTTCTGGGAAAAAATGAGTGATATTTCGCTAACAGGAAGGGTATGTATGAGTATAGCTGTAACAGAGCAGTTTATGGATGAATGGAAGGATAACACATCAGATTACAGAGATACTTGGTCCTACACACTGTGGTGTACCAACAATGAACTTTCTGCAATGTGGACCTTTCTAAAAATGTCATTGTGGTTACTATTTGATTCAGAAAACATGATATAGCCTGTCTGAAGAGTGGTTTGTTCATCCAGAGTGCGGTCTATGTTTTTGCCACTGTGCTCGAATCTGGGTGTTTTTCTTCAAGACCACTGAAGGTCACAAGTTATGAGTATTTACAGCAGCGATGTTTTTCAAGGCTTTAAAATTATAGAGTGCGGCAATAAGAGGCCATCCGAACAGCTGTTGTGTAGGCTTCTCTATATTTCCCTATAGTGCAGCTGTAGGCTTTGCTTTGAGTTGCCTTCTATTAGCTATTATTAAGCTAAGCCTATAAGCACGTCACACAGACATCCAGTATATTTGTAATAACAGTATATTAAGGGGGAAAATGCTACGACTGAATACACACATGTGAAAGCTGTCATGGTATTGCTATGTTCTGCAATTTCTCCCTGATTTATTTTGTGTCACATTTATGATTCAAGTGTGTATGTGTGTGTCAGTGTGTGTGCACTCAAGTGTAAATTAATGGTGTTAATCAGTGCCACTTGTGCGATTAGCAGGCGTTAGTGGTGGTGTGGTGCTTCACTGATTGTGGCTCCACTTCACTTACTTGCAGCAGCACACACATACTGTTACATTGTCACACTCATACTGCTGTCTCATGGCAAACTAGCGCAAAGCATGCTGTAACCACCATACCATGAGACACAGGTACAGAACTTGTACAACAATGATCACTAAGCCTGTTCCTGAAGATCTGGCTTCCTACAGATTTCATTTCCAGCCCAATCCAGAACACCTGCTGCAGATAATCAGTTTACCTGATGAGCCGGAACAGTTCATTTGGATAAGGGCTGGAAATGAAATGATAGAGGGCTAGTGATTATTACTGTACTATACTATATTCCACTGCACAGATGTTGCTATGTGGCTGCTATATAGCACAAGAGAAATACTGCCGCTTGTATGTAACACATGATGCATACATTTTGTAGCCCTAAAACATTCTCGAGATAAATAAAGAAACACAGGTTATATGAGCCCTCGTGTGGGGGGAAAGTATAATTACTTATTTCATTTCTTCTCTGTGTCCTTACACAGCAATAGACTATTTATACAAATATATACAGTAGAACATCAAAGTTATGAAAAGACAATATACTACTACTACTACTAATAATAATAATAATTTTCAAGTGTTAATATAATTCCATGTGAATTTGTGAAAACATGGGAAATAAAATGAAATTGTTATATTATGGGAACAGACTCACCAAAACTGGACAGTTAAAGACTAGAAAAGGACCAGGTGATTTGTTTCTCCCTAATCATCTGTCCAGTTTTGGTGATTCTGTGCCCATGATAGCCTCAGATTCTTGTTCTTGGTTGATAGGAGTGGAAACCAATGTGGTCTTCTCAAGGTTTGATGTGTTGTGCATGCTGAGATGCATTTTTTTTTAATCAACAAGTTGTTTGTATGAAATTCCCAGGAGATCAGCAGATGAAATATTCACACCAAACCATCCCACAGTTAAAGTCACAGAGATCACACTTTCTTCATTCTGATGATTGTTGTGAACATGAACTGAAACTCTTGACCTGTAGCTGCATGATTTTGTGCTTTGTGCTACTGCCACCGATTGGCTGATTCGATAACTGCACAAATGTGAATAGTAAGTATATACTGTACATACAAATGTCTACATGTTAATGCTGTTGCACAAGTTGTAGTTTGTTTGTTGTATTTGGAAGTCCTGTGAGCAATGTATTACAATACTCAAGAACAGAAAAAAAAAAACATGGATGAAGTAACGGCTGGTAGGGTCTTACCTCTACTATATTGCTTAGATGATAAAATGCAGTCCTAGACTGTTATACCTTTTTCCTTCACTACTATTTACAAGTATATGTCTTGTTTTTATTTAGGTTTAAAATACTGTTCATCCAGCTAACAATACTGGACAGACAGGTTGTGAGCTTATTTGGAGTAGTGATGTCATCTGGCACTGCAGATATATATAGCATGTAGCACTCGACTGACTTGATGCCATTTAACAAACTATCCAAGTGGTAGGTAGGACATACAATTAAAATAAAAGTGGACCCATTACTGAGCCTTGTGGTACACCACAGAGAATATAATGCTTATCTGAGATTAACAAAATATTATCTTCCAGTTAAATACATAGAAAACCAGTTTAACACAGTACCAGAAAGACCAAACAATAATATATAGTATGTATACATGTAAAAATCATGTTTGGCATCTATACATGTGCTATAACCATATACAGTAACATCCAAAAGTGTTAAAATGTGTGTAAAATACATGCATCCAAAAAATACAGGGTCATACATATAAATCCAATTTGAGGACATTATAATATACATGTAATTCCGAACTTAAATCAGTGCAATCATGATGTGATGTGATGAAATTTATTTTCTAGTTTGGATTACAGTGTTTTCATTTGTTATTTTGTTCTGCAAGTCAGTCAGTGAGGTAATGAATTTGCATCAGCTAAACATACAGGAAATAAAAGGCATACTGTATAAGCCCAAGGCATATAAGCCAGAGAGAAGAGAAGCTAGGTACTATGTATGTGTGTACGGTGCTGTGAAAAAGTATTTGTCTTATTAATCTGTTTTTTGTGTATATCTCATACTAAATCTAAGATAAAACAAAGGCAACCTGATTAAACACAAAATGCAGTTTTTAAATAATAATGTTATTTATTGAAGCAAACAAAGTTATCCAATACCAACTGGGCCTGTGTGAAAATTTATTTGCCCCCGTAGATACTAATTCCCCAAATCTATGAAACTGCATTCATAATGGGGTTCAACTGGACTTGACGCAACCAGGCCTGATTACTGCAAACCCTGTTCAATCAAATCAACACTTAAATAGAACTGTATCAACTGCATGAAGTTGGTTAAAAGGTCTTACTCAGTAGCACACCATGCCAAAGTTGAAAGAAATTCCAGAAATGATGAGGAAGAAGGTGATTGAAATACATCAGCCTGGGAAGGGTTACAAAGCTATTTCAAAGGCTCTGGGACTCCAAAGAACCACGGTGAGAGCGATTAATCTCCAAAAGGAAAAACTCGACACGGTAGTGAACCATCCCAGAAGTGACTGACCTTCCAAAATTGGACCGATGAGTCAAAAGTGGAACTGTTTGGAAGACAGGGGTCCTGTTACATCTGGCGTAAACCAAACACAGAATTTCACAAAATGAACATCATACCTACTACAGTCAAGCATGGTGGTGGAAGTGTGATGGTGTGGGGATACTTTACTGCTTCAGGGCCTGGGCAACTTGCAATAATTGAGGGAAATATAAATCCTGCACTCTGCCAGAAAATCCTAAAGGAGAATGTCCGGTCTTCAGTCAGTAAGTTGAAATTCAAGCGCAACTTAATTATGCAGCAAGACAATGATACAAAGCATAGGAGTAAGTCCTAGTCCTAGAAGTAAGTGAAAGACTGATCTCCAGTTATCAGAAGTGTTTGTTTGCAGTTATTGCTGCTAAAGGTGGCACAACCAGATTTTAAGTTTGAGGGGGCAATTAGTTTTTCACATGGGTGATAGGTGTTGGGATAAGTTGTTTTTTTTTTGCTTCAATAAAAAACAAAAAAAACAAAAACTGTATTGTGTGTTTACTCAGGTTGTCTTTGTTTTATGTTGCATTTCGTTTGAAGATCTAAAAGATATACACCAAAACAGAAGAAATCAGGATGTGGAAAGTACATTTTCACAGCACTGTGTGTGAGCTGTGCACAGGTGCTCTTTGTTTGGACAGGGTTCAGTTCAAATTATGCACTTAAACAGGAGGTAAGAGGGGTTAAAGGCAGAAAAATAATAGAAGGTTATAGGGTATAGGGATGCATGCATACACTGACTTTTGAATAAAATGATGTGGCACTTGCTGGGGTCTCGGCCAGTGAATTTCAGTTTGGTGCTTCTGAGACACTTTTAGAAGAGTAAGCCTCTTGGTTCAGATTTAATTCATGCTCTAGTGGTTTTGTTATTATCGTCTATGACATATATTAAAGAGAGTGCAATAAGGGAGTTTCTGAAGGATCATGAACTATCTAAAAGTGCTTTGGTAGACATAGAATAGCATAAGTAAAAATAGCATTTATTATGTGCAATGCTTGTCCTAAAGAATTAAAAGCAATTCTAGTTTAAATGTCCCAGAGTTCAGCAAAAATGATGTCTTGAACTTGAAAATAAGACTGCCACAACTTGCAACTAAAAGCAATATACAATATACAAACAAATACAATATCACAATGATTTGAAAAATAAAAATCGATTATTAACAGTATCCATGTAGTATTTTCATATAATTGAGCATTAAAAGATAAAACTGAAAAATCTATAATGGTATGAATTACTAAAGCATCCCTGTGGCACCCTGCCAAGCTCTTTTGTCTGCCATTACATTTTCTGCCATCTGAGTGCAAAGAAAGCTTGTGGCTGTCAATGTGTAATAATAATGGAAACAGTGCGTCTTGGCAGAGTAATGAATGGTCACATGCTGTGGTGTCATGGTCAGTCTACCAGGAAAATTACATTACCTTTCAATTCAATCTGCTTGAGTATAGGAATGAGAAGGTGATGGCTCAGGGACAGAATGGCATAAGTGATGCTTTTCTCCTTGCAGGCACATTTTTCTCTGTAAGCCTGTGCATACAGTGGTGACGATAGTTTTGACAGGCGCATTTATGTTGTAGGCAGAAAGTCCCACAAATCTATAACTACATCAATAGCATTAGTATATTCACCCCTTGCCCTATTGACTGAAATGGTGCTTATGTTAAATGTGTATTGAACAGGCACAGTATATAGAATATGGATGGTATAGAGCACTTCCAGTGATTTAGATCTGTTTAATCATAGTAAGAAATTGAGATCTACAGTACTGTGTAAAAGTTTTAGGCACCCTATTTGTTTTTAGTACAAACTTTGTTATAGATTTTTTATTTTATGACACTTGGTACAAACAACATTTTAGATTCCCAAACATTAGTTTTCTAGCACAAAATGAAATGTCGCAGAAAAATGTTTGTATGTCAGCAAAGAAAGCAGCATATTACGTAACATAATGAAGTTTGATGGGTTTTGCTGCAAAAATAAGAAGCAAGTGCGACAGTCAAAGTCTCCAGAAGAACTGTGGCTGGTTCTGGAAGATGCTCAGTAAAACTTACAGCTCATTTCCTTATAAAACTGCACAAATTGTACTGGAGACTACTATTTAAATTTTTATTTGCATTTTTTTCACAACAAATATTAACTTTGTTTCATTTACTGCTGTTTACTGCTCTTTACAGCATTGTTTTTAAAATGTAGAAACATTTCATTTCATTATTTTGAAGGCATCTTTGCTCTAGGCTACAGGATTTCTTTGCATGGGCCGAAAACTTTTGCGCAGTACTGTACCTACCAGACCAGCATGGGAAGCTCAATGCTGCATGAGCAGCAGTTTAACACAAGAGGGCACCAGTGCTCTACTGTAAATATCACGAGTTTACACAGCTCCAGTAATCTGCTAAAGCAAAAAAATCAGTGTTTGATTTAAATGTACTTGACAGCTTGAACATATTCAGTGCATGTCAGCAATCACAGCAATCATCTTCAGCATTCCTTTGAGGGTGTTGAGGGATTATTCATTAGGTAGTATTTTAATATCAACTTAAACCTACCATGTTAAATAGACTTAATACAGCTCGGTGTAGCCTGATGCTTTTCAATAATGTGTTTGCTTGCAACTTGCATTTCTGATAAACATGAACAAGCCTCGTCAGTTATGAAAGACAAAAAGAAAGAATTTAAATAAATAATATCAAGCTTGAGGATGTAAAGCGGCTAGAATGGGGATGGGGTGGAGATATGGAACAAGATAATGCAATGCAGAATTATAATGATTTATAATAACTGGGTTATGTACTTGCTGAATGTTTTCTTCTGGTTTTAGTGCATTATTATGTTGTATCCAAAGTACACTGTATTTATGTTAGGGCAGCATGGTGGTGCAGTGGGTAATGTTGTCTCCTCACAGCTACACATTCCCGGGTTCAATCCTGAGGTTTTTTCCTGTATTTGTGTAGGTTTCCTCCTGGTTCTCTGGTTTCCACCCACCTCCCAAAACATGTCAGTAGGTGGTTTCCATCCATCCATCCATCTTCAACCGTCAAATTCCAACCTTCAAATTCCTCCTGGTTCTCTGGTTTCCACCCACCTCCCAAAACATGTCAGTAGGTGGTTTCCATCCATCCATCCATCTTCAACCCTTTTCAGGGTCACGGGGAACCTGGAGCCTATCCCAGGGACCATCGGGCACAAGGCGGGGTACACCCTGGACAGGGTGCCAGTCCATCGCAGGGCACACAATCACACACACATTCACACACCCATTCATACACTACAATCAGCCTACCATGCATGTCTTTGGACTGGGGGAGGAAACCCGCACAGCATGGGGAGAACATGCAGAGAACATGCAAAACTCCACACACACAGAGCCGCGGGAATCGAACCCAGACCCTGGCAGTGTGAGGCAAACATGCTAACCACTAAGCCAAGTAGGTGGTTTGGTTATGCTAAGTTATCGCTAGGTGTGAACAAGTGTGTCAATGTGTGTACATGGTTCCCTAAAAAAGACTGGAGTCCCATCCAGGGCGTACTCTCACCTCATGCCAAATATTCCCAGGATAGGCTCTGGATCCACTACGACCCTGATCAGGATAAAGTGGTTACTGAAAATGAGGGAAAGAATTGATATTCATATTAGGATTAAAACATAAGAATGTGTATATGTCTTTTAATTAAAGAAGTGTCATTCTGCTGCAAAACAAACAAACAAACACACATTCATGTACACCTTTCAGCCACCTTATTGGTGAATGGTAATAAATTGTTGTGTATAGTAGTATGCTTTATCAGTATGTGAAGTCTTACCAGCCTTGACAGTTTTGATTATCTGGCTAAATAAGAAGGATCTTTGCAACATGCTTTGCGTTGCCCACTTACAGTTTTGTTTGAATGACTCAAGAGACAATCGAGTGACACGCCTGATATGAAGAAATCATTTTTACTACTGTTGGAGAAACAATTCCATGGGAAGAGATAATATTCTAGACAATCAGGAGGAAAATTACACCGTGGAAGACAGATGCAATAGGCTAGGAGAGGAGATAAGAGACTTCGTATTGAGCAATCATTGCTTCTTGCTTAAATGAACTTGAACGAGTGAAGTGGTTTGTGTGGATGAAGCTTGCATAGACAAATCAAAGGTGTTGAGTGAAGTGGTTTCTTCAGAACAGCACACTAAACAATGTCTCTCCGTACTAGCCATATAAATCATCATAGTTTAACACTGGTTACATTTGTTACCACATCATCAATATTTCCTGAGTCAGATCTCAGTGAGCGGTACAGAGAGAGAGAGAGAGAGAGAGAGAGCCTGGCCTTGTGGTGTACTGATAGGACAAGTATCTATAGGCTCTGCCCACATTCACTTCCATTAAAATTCATGAGATGCATTGGCTTTTGGTTTTGGCTGCCAAGGCTTTCCGAGAGAGAATAAGAAAGTGAGAGACGGAGATGGAGACAGGCAGATAGAGAGATTCTCTCTAGAAATCAAATAGAGGTGGGAGATCATGGTCCTGTTATTACCACATTTACATAAAGGAACCACAAAAAAACAGGACATTTATATTTTCAACTGGTTTCCAGTAGTAGCTTAAGAATATGCTAGAAAAATAATTTTTAAAACTCTCCTAGAAAGAAGATTCCATGTAGCACCGTAAGAGGTTCTTTTGTTTGTCGTGCTCTATGAACCCTTATAGATTCTATAGGGTTTTCTTTAAGAAGTTGTTTAAAGCAGAATCATTACAGAACACAAGAACCATTAACTATGCACAAAAACACACATTTTTTTTCTAAGAGTGTAGGCATCAATAGTGGATAAGTAAACAGACAAATGTACCTTAGTTTAGACAAATCCAATGTGATTATCTTCATTTCATTTAAAAAAAAAAATACATGAAAAACCCTTCTTTTTTTGAACATAATTCCACAAGACATATGATGTGACAGTTATCATCACTTCTGTTTATTATAATACCGATAAGGGCAATGAGCATCTAATTAGGCATTTATGTTATGGTGAGGAAGGGTGGATACTTGGATTTCTTTTGTATTATATTGAATAGAATACTGATTGCACTTCCTGAACACAAGACTCACCTATTTTTCAGTGGATATACACATAATTATACAGGACAGTGCACGTTAACCAGAGAGAACAACAAAACAGTGTTGTGTGGAAAAAGTAGTGCAACAATTGCCTATGAATCATTGACTATGAGGAGAAGTATAGCAGCCGTATTGGGGAAAATGTAGCAGCAAATGTAGAGTCTCATAATAGTAAAAGTGTCCCATAGCAGCATTATAAAGTGCACTTTTAGAGTGGTGGGTGATGGGAAAGGTTTGATTAGTCCAGGTGAGTGTTGGGAGGCAGCAATGCGTTGAGTATTTTGACTGCCTCAGTAAAGAAACTGTTGCAGAGTCTGGTGGCGGTGGCACTGCTGGTACATGGTACCTTCTGCCAGATGGAAGAGTCCATGAGAGGGGAGGGAGGAGTTATCAACAATGCTGGTGGACTCATGGATACAGTGGTTGTTATAAGAGGCGTGAAAGGTGAGTAGGTAGCTCTCTTCAACCTCTGCAGGAAATTGAGATGCTACTGGGCTTTCTTGGCTAAGCAGGTGGTATTGAGAGTCCAGGAGAGGTCCTCTGTGATGTGCACACCAAGATTCTTGGAACTTTTGAACACCCATAATACCTTTTGTTTTTACAGTATACAGTTGTAGATGAGTAATAATTTATTATTCTATTATACTATTCAGTGTCACCCATAAAAGGATGGATTCCATTTTGAATTTGGTTTTTCTCAAGGTTTCTTCCTTGTGTTGCTCAGGGAGTTTTCTCAGCCACTGTCAGCACTGGCTTGCTCATTAGGGTTCTAAATATAACCCAGAGTTCTGTAAAGCTGCTTTGTGACAATGTTTCTTGCTAAGAGTGCTATACAAATAAAATTCAATTGAACTGAATTGAACTGAGCATGTGAGCAAGGGTGTGTGATGTCCTCTGATCCAAGCCTTGCCTTATCCCTTACACATTTACACAGTTAAATTTCTGAATAAAGATACATTTTATTTCATCATACTTACATCAGCTGGCCTTCACGACATGATTTCTATTTTCCAAATGTATTTTGAAAACTGAAATAATAATAAATTTAATATCCATTTCTTTCTTGTTTTATTGCCTTTATTGCATACAACAGACAATTAAGCAAAGACGGTATCGTATCACACATGAGTATCACACATAACAGTTGTGTATAGCTGAAGTTCAGTCATGAGAACTCTCTGAATGAGATTAACAGCTTTTATTGATCGGAATGGAGTGTAAGTAGATTTAATTTTGGAGGACTAGATCTGCTACTTGGCTCCTACTGCTGCTGAGTGAGTGAGTATGAATACTTGCTCTAAAAAACATGTACAGACTTAATTATGTAGAGAAGAAAGTGTTGCTGCAAAGGGTACAGTAGGATGACCCCCCCCCCCCCCCAGGAGGATGCAAAATCTCCTAGTGCACACAGAGGCTATAGTCGTTGAGTTAGTTGGGATAATAAGGGTTAAGCAGATGGAGAAGCATGGCTGATACGCTGCTGAACCGCTATCGAGGGAACCAGTCAGCAAGCGGATAGAGTTTCATGGCTGAACTACACATTTATGTGATCAATCTGGAGTAAGATTAGGAGACTTAATATTGACTCGTTTACCACATAAAAGTATCTATTTATCAGCAATAATTGTCTCAAAGAGCAAATTAGGGACGAAACTTGGCAAAACCTGTTATAGCATAGGTTATGCACAGCATTAGCCGGTACTTGTGTGAGCTCTGTTGTACATGGCAGGTTCTCACATTACCTCTGTCTCTTTCCTTGTCTCATGTCTTTTTTTCCTTCCCATTATTTCCTTCCTCCTGGTCTACTACCATCTCCTCCACCATCCATGTATAGATAAGATCAAATCACATAACATTTTATTAAATGTTTTTGAATAGAGAGTGTTGGATATGAAAAGTTTAAATTAAGTTCTACACAGTATAATTCTGCTTGTACAAAAAACAAAACCCTACTGAATTTGTCAGATTTGGCTCAAGGTTCGGTCGGCAGCATCACAAATCAAAATGTGATACAACCCCAATTCCAAAAAAGTTGGGACATTGTGTAAAATGTAAATAAATGTAAATAAAAACAGAATGCAGTGATTTACAAATCTCATAAACCCATATGTTATTCACAATACAACATAGAAAACATACCAAATGTTTAAACTGAGGAAATGTACCATTTTATGGAAAAAATAAGGTAATTTTGAATTTGATGGCAACACGTCTCAAAAAAGTTGGGACGGGGTCGACAAAAGGCTTGAAAAGTAAGTGTTACTAAAAAGAAACAGCTGGAGGTTAATTGGCAACAAGTCAGTAATATGATTGGGTATAAAAAGAGTATCTTTCAGAAGTATAGATGGGCAGAGATTCACCAATCTGTGAAAAACTGCATCTACAATTTGTGGAACAATTTCAGAATAATGTTCCTCAACATAAAATTGCGAAGACTATGAATATCTCATCATCTACAGTACATAATATCATCAAAAGATTCTGAGAATCTGGAGAAATCTTATGAGATTTGCAAATCATTACATTCTGTTTTTATTTACATTTATAAACATTTTACACAGCGTCCCAACTTTTTTGGAATTGGGGTTGTACATTTACATTTACATTTATTCATTTAGCAGATGCTTTTATCCAAAGCGACTTACAAATGAGGAAATACAAGCAAAGCGATATATCAAGCAGAGAACAATACAAGTAGTGCTACCATACAAGATCTTTTAATTGAGTTCTACAAAAGCAAAGTGCACAGAGTAGAGGTGTAAGTGCCAGAATTAGTTATTTATTTTTTTTAGGATAACGTGGAGGTTGGCATTTTAGGGGTTAGTCAGGTGTTCACGGAAGAGGTGGGTCTTTAGCTGTTTTTTGAAGATAGTGACAGACTCTGCGGTCCAGATTGAGGTTGGAAGTTCATTCCACCACTGAAGGACAGTTAGTTAGAAGGATCTGGAAAGGGACCTTGAGCCACGCTGAGTAGGCACTATTAAGCATGGGTCATTAATTGATCGCAGGTTGCATGAGGAAACTTAAGCCTTCAGGAGAGAGTTGAGGTAGGAGTGTGCTGTTCCAGACAAGGTCTTGTACGTGGGAGCATCAAGGCCTTGAATTTGAAACAAGTGGCTACAGGAAGCCAGTGGAGGGAGATTAAGAGGAGTGTTACATGGGTTCTTTTGGGCTGGTTGAAGATGAGGCATGCTGCTGCATTCTCAATCATCTGAAGGGGTTTGATGGAGCTGGCTGGGAGGCCCGAGAGTAGTACGTTGCAGTAGTCCACCCAGTTTTGATATGACAAGAGCCTGGACTAGTAGCAGTGTAGCCTGTTCAGTGAGATAGGGTCTGATTTTCTTGATGTTGTACAGAATGAACCTACGGGATTGTAAATTCTCCTACAGGAACCTACAGGTTGTAAATACTCCTATTTTTTATTTTTTTTGATGATCAGCTTATGCTAATATTTTTTATTGCTAGAAAGTCCCCCCCCAGTTAACAGAAAGATTGAAGGAAGGAGTTGGTGGAAGGCGACATGATTTAAATAACTTCATTAATGGCGTGGAATCCAGTGGGTGCTTCAGCAATTATCACTGTGACCCAGAGAAATTAGCTGCCAGTCCCACAGGACTTGACCCAATCTCACATTAACGAGAACAGTTGCAGCTGCACTGCCCATCCCTACCGCCACAGCACAGGTAGACATGCTGAATATGCATCAGCGACTGCACCATAGATACACACAAGGTGAGAGGAAATGCGAGGGAGACAGATCTCAGGTCAGATCTGTCTGCACCGCTGCTGTATTGTTTATGTGTTCTGTATGAGTATGCAGCCTCCTGAGTAACAGGAACAAACTTATGTACTCTGACTGACAGAGAGAGTGGATTACCCATCCTCTTTCCTCTGGTTTTCCCTCTCTATTCATACAGCATTGTCTTTCATTTCTCCTCGAGCTATTCCTGGAGTGCACTGAGAGCAGGGGAGAACATGAGAGAGAGCGAGCGAGAGAGAGAGAGAGAGAGAGAGAGAGAGAGAGAGAGAGAGGGAGAGAGAGAGAGAGAGGGAGAGAGAGTAGCATTGAGAACAACATGCACTCACAAAGTCAGCTTGTATAAAATGGGTAATGCTTTACATTTGGCTTTCCTTAACTAACATTATCTACTTATTTACTTTAACGAGCGATAAACTTCAGCATTAATAAATCATAATCAATGTTTAAAAAGTAACAAAAGTTAACATGCGCAATAGTTGACATTCATGTTAATGAATACACCTGCGCTGACTAATCTTTACTCATTACATGACTAAAAATATGTCCACATAAATGTGTCACAAATTCAATTACAGAATTTCTAAATTTAGATAACTTACAGGGTTGCCAGGTCTCAGCAAAATTTCCATCCCACACTTTTCATCATCTCATAAACTCGCATAAGACTTGAAACTAACCCAGTGATGTTTGTGATACAGAATATGACAGAACATTGACAATATAGTTTAAGTTCATTCATTCATTCCTTGTTTATGCCTCATGTCTGTTTCCATATCTTCCCTTAACTGAAAAAGAAAAACACTTATCTACGTACAGTTTTTGATTCTTGGTAAATAATGCCAAATAATAAAGCCCAAAATAATGCCACAGAGCTCATTTCAAATGAACCCAATTTGGTATTTTAAAAAAAAACATGACGATGGCAGCACTGATCTCTGGTCTCTAGCTGTACAGTAAAAACTGGAACTTGCTTCAGGTTCAGCGTTGAAGTCTCCAGTTAACAATGGCAAAAAAGTTCATTAAGGAGCTGGTTCATGTTGGTCATTGTGGACTTAATTTTACTCATTGATGCCATGAATGATGGTTAATGCAGGTGTTGACTTTTTGGCTTGCTTAGTTTATTATTAACATCAATTTATACTACTTTGCTCTTGTTACTTATAGTGTATTAATGTTGAAGTTCATGGTTTGTTCATGTTAACTAACGTTAAATAATTAACCAATATTGTACCATCAAGAGTGCAGTTATACTAAATAATGGCACAGCTGTAATTCGGCATAGGCACAAGCCCACAGGGATCTACTGTATTATCTGTTAACTAAAAAATGGAATATTATGTGACAAAGACAGGTGAGCAGAGTGATTCACACAGTGAAACGTGACAGTGCAGTAATAGGAAATATTGGCACTCTTGGAACGTTGCTCGGCCAGTCAAACTAGTGGACTGGAACAAAATGTTATATAATGTAAGTTAAGGGAACCGTAATGTAATGTATTACCATATAGCATACCTAATAGTTAAGTTTAGGTTTGAGAGAAAGTTTTTATATTATTTGAATGAATTTGTATGAAATCTAACAATTCAGCAGTGAAGGGGAGAATGACAATAAAATTGTTGTGCCATGTAGAGAAAGAACAATAGAGGTTATGTAATTGGCAAAAACATCCAAAAGTGATGCTATCCTGCCTCATGAGAGGAAATAGAGAAGGATTTCATGCTCCTTGGAGTGGGCTGAAATAACATCAAGGACAAAGTAAAAAGAGTATAACTTTCTGTAGTCTTCTGAAAGCTCAGTTGAGCCGAAATGTGTTGGTGCTCTGTGTCTGAACACTTAATGATTTGTGCTCTACAGTACCTCATTTTTTTCTCACCACAATTGATATTCTTTTTGATATCTGCGTAGAGTACATTATATGCGTTTTACTCTGTTTGTTATTAATTAAATAATATGCCTTAATTATTAATTCAAGAGCTTATATAAGGTTTGCAGTTCTCCAACATCACAAAAGTCTTAGTTTAAAAAAAAAAATCCAAACAATATTGAGCGAAACAATGTGACTAGTTGCTTTGATTTATGGTATGGACAGCAAAGTGTAAAGTGCACATATAGCACAGATGTATGGAAAGTAAAGAAGTCACAATTCCAAATTTCCACATTTACCAAATTTCCCCTTGGGGATCAATATACTACTGTATTCCCTGCCTTCTATACAAAATTGGTAAGAAGGTATTAAACACTGGCCAATTCTTTCTACTTTTATTTAAATGAAATATAATAATGTTGGAACATCATTAAGCTGTGTAAATGGACTGTTATACCTTTGAGGAAATTTGTTTTACCTTGAATAACAAAATATATCTATATATTCATTTATATGTTCAATACCACTTTTTCTGCCAATGAGCTGATTATTGTAAACTATCACACTCTGCATAGTAATTTGTCCTGGTTGGATGCCACTGCTTTTTAAAAATCCACCATATTACATGTCTTTCATTGAAAGTCATCCTACCTGACTAATTGTCTCAAGTGTTTAGCAAGCTGTGCTTGTTTTGGTAGCAGACAGCCTGCGATCGTACCCCATGCAGTTATATGCCTAATGAGCTCATGAATATGAAATAACAATCACACAGTCCACGCAAATTTAAAATGATCAACAATATCAAAATAACCCTAATAGGTGATTGTTGCACCTTAACTTTAATATATTTTAATGAAGTGCATAAGCATATCTTTTAGGGCAGCAGGTGCGAACACACATTCACCCACTCACACTCACTCATACACTAAGGACAATTTTTCTTAAAGATGCCAATCAGCTTACAATGCATGTCTTTGTTACTGAAGGAAGAAACTGGAGTACCTAGAGGAAACTCCCAAAGCATTGGGAGAACATGCAAACTCCGCACAAACAGGGCGGCGGCAAGCGAACCCCAAAACCTGGAGGTGTGAGGCAAACGTACTAACACCCTAAGCCATTATGCCCTCCTAACAGGCACTACCAATAAAAATTAGCCTTCGGACTAACTTGGGTACATTTACATTTATGAATGTTGATTAATGTACACTGTCCCTTTTTGAAATAAATAAATACATAAATAAATAAATAAACAACAGTAGAATTGTTTTTGACTTTATTTCTGATGAGAAAAATGAGCCATAGTGACAGAAAAGCTCCACAGTCCTTACCGGTTATGTGCAGCACTTGACTAATTTTGGTCATTACTCATGAGGACTCATGCAGTCAGCCATGTTTGAGTTCTCAGACACATTTCTCTTGGTAACAGGCAGAGATAATCGCTAAAGAGAGACAAGAACCTTCAAACTCAAGGATGTCATCAGCCAGTCGATTAGATATAGATGATCAGCACAGCTCAAACAGATTTGTAAATTCTCCCTCTGACACAAATCTCTGGACTCACACAGATTAGAAAGCCGACATTAAATCGATATGTGTCTAACCTCTTTTGCATGGAGGGTTCACAAGTAAGGCAGAAATGCTATAGTATAGAGGAGACACACACAGACACACACACAAACACAGAAAGCTTGAGTGGGATAGATTTAGAGTCAATCAGTGTTTTATTGTTAGTATTGAAGACTTCTGTAATTGACAGCTGACTGATACAGGATCAGTATCTAATTCCACTGTACTGAGATGATGAATATACTGTATATTTTCATGCATGAGTTTAGAAGCATATTAATGTTTGTAAATTTAGGTTACTTTAATTGTAATGGCTTCTGTAAAAGTGTGAAGATCTAAAATGCTGATAATCACTGGCTGTGATATTTGATGGGAGGCTAAGAATATACAATAATCCACCTTGGTCATGTTCATCACACCGGTTACTGTATTTTATATACACCTTCTCAATCACTGCTGATTATGGATTGCTGTTATGGATATGTCAGTGATCTGGAATTAAATTTGTACCAAAAAGTATTGAACATAACTTTTCAAGAAACGAACAAAAATATACAGTGAGAAAGAAGAAAAACATTCTGAAACTGAAAACAGTGAACTCATTGGCAAAAAAAATTCACATGGTCTTCAAATAAACAGCATTCTTTGTTAACAGTTTTTTAGGCTTTGTTTTTGCTAATCATCATTTATGAATGCACTACCAAAGTTTTTGTTTACATTTTCAAAGTTTTTGTTTACATTGGCCATTATGGCACAAATCTCTCCTGTGGGCGGGGCTTAACAGTGATTTAGCTTGTGAGGTATGGATCGAAAACTCTAGCAGCGCATTCATAAACCATGAATAGTGAACTTAGAAAACTGTTAAAAAAGAATGCTGTTTATTTGAAGACCATGTTAAATTGGAATGTTTTCCGTTTCAGGGTGTTTTTCTTCTTTCACTGTATTTTTATGTTAGTTTCTTGAAAAGTTCCGTTCAATATTTTAGACAAAAATTGAATTCCATACATCGACACTATCGCTAAAAAATATCAGACCATATCTAGGGAGTGTAATCACCTGACACTGCCACTGCCACCGATAGGCTGTATGAATCTACAGTCTGGGCTAGAAAGAAATCAGCCCCAGCCTCACTTCTGTGTATTTTTCTTACAGCAACTGGCGGTGCTGTTGTGCTTGATTAAAAAAAAAAAGTTAAAATAATCTGTTGTGTTTGCCAAACTCAATCTATACATATAGATGTCAGTATAATGAAACATTATACTGATGTATTTTCACTTTTAAAGTCAGGATGGGTGACAGCTAAGCCCTGTTAGCTGGTTTAAACCAGCAACCACTGCTCAAAATCAATTTAATCATAATCAGTTTAATGCAGCATTGGGGAAAACATTTCCACTGACTCTTAGTTTACATCCATCATAACATATTAAGCAGAGAAATATGCAACGTCCCTAGCATTATTACGGAATCAGTGTAATAAGCCGGACCTACCAAAACAGTTGAGCAATAGAGGCTATAATTAAGTTGCAAACTTTAGATGAAGGCTGGAAGCATGAGTGTTGCTTGAAAGTCTCTTTGGCACCAGCACAACCTGATCTGTCACTGTGAATGCACTGAAACCCGTCCTGATCTTTAATGACTGGTGCCTTTGGGTCTGCGACTGATGAGAATGTACATGCTGTGTGATAGATTGAGTGCAACTGTAACCTCCTCTTATTGATTTAAGGCAAATTGTCACATCTTGCACCTTGTGCATACAGAGCACTCTCAGAAAAAGGTACTTAACTGTACCTTTCAAAGTATAAAAACTTATCCCTGCAGTGCTACCCATAAGGGCATTTCTTTGATACTTTTACAGTAGATAGAGGACAAAGAGAAGGTAATGTAACTATAAAAGTTGTTTAAAGTGTATAATTGGACCTTAACATTTACATTTACATTGCTTTTACCTCAGGGAACAAAAATGTACCTTTACAGTACCATCTTTTTTGAGGGAAAAAGCTCTCGAGTTTATGGTGCGCATCCATTACGAAGCCCTGAAACATTTATTCACTACATGTGCTGCATGATTAGAGTTATTTATGTAAGGACTGTCTAGCCACTCTCTCTTTGCTCAGTCTTAGAATATTGTCAAGTTATGTTTACAAAGTATTTACCTACAATCTTCTCTTCTCAGGTCTTTATGCTTTGCTTTTTTATTTTATTGTGGTATTAATCCAGTTTTAGGTTTTCAGTTTTTTGGTTCTATTTTGGTTCTATTCCCCTTGTGTCTCAGTTTATATATATATATATATATATATATATATATATATATATATATATATATATATATATATATATATATATATATATATGTGTGTGTGTGTGTGTGTGTGTGTGTGTATTTCTCTAAAGTCAGTCTGTGACTTTATTCACCAGCGTGAGACAAACTAATAGAGTTCCTAGGCATTAAGGTATGAGTGTAAGTTCACCGTTAATCAACACCTTGCTAAATCAACATGCCAAATTGATGCTTGCAATCACATTAACGCTTCACACACTGAACTCATTAACCCTCTTACCCCTTAGTTCCCACAGTATTATGTCCCACAACCCTATATTCCCCATAGAAACAGCACGCCAACCCTGAGTTCCCAGGCCAAAATTGGCCCCAAAATCAACATTTTAATTTTAACATTTTTAGGCCTTGAAACAACTTATAATAATTTATTTGTGTAATATTACTTTGAAATGAAGCAGTTCAGTGTTTTTACTGCACTTAGAGCACAATTCTTTACTAGAGAAATGACGGAAAATGCTCGCTAAAATTCAAGTAAATAATAAATAAATAAATAAATGCATTTTAGCACCACAAGTCAAGTTTCTGGTGATAATCAGACCAGCAGGTAGTGTTTTCACGAATGCACAGAAATGGTCCCATTATGACTCCAGACCCCTGCAGTGTCAGTCGCACTGGTTGATGCTGAAGATGAAGACGGATCAGGGTCTGAATCAGGAGCGTTTGCGTCTCTATCAGTTTCGGTTTCGGTTTCAACATCGCCTGAACTTTCACTGCTGTCACTATCTAGAATCCTCGCTCTCGCCTGTGTAACTGTGTATGTTTTCTTTTTTTTTCACTGTTTTAGATGTACCTGTGTTCACTGTAGGTGTAACTTTAGCTGGAACACAATTAGCTTTTCACTTTGGCATTTTTAGTTCACTTCTACTATTACACCAATATTCACGCTTGGATCTTCATCGTAATGCCGGCGTAACAACGTAATCACGTCGTGACGTCATGACGTCATCAACCTTCCGGGTTAAAAAATAATAATTAAATAAGTAAGGAATCATAGCATAGTAATGCCGGTACACCGGCCTTACGGGGATAACGTTTACACTGTAAAGCCGCTATATTGGCCTTACGGGTATTTGGCATAGACGACCAAGCCGGTATATCGTCCTTACGGGAATAGATCAAAGACGGGCAAGCCGGTTTTTCGGCCATACGGGGTAAGAGGGTTAAGGTAAACATGCAGTTGGCACGGAACACCAAAACATGTAGACACTAATGTAATGTATCTTATGGCTTGTTACTAAAACATGATGCCTGCACATTTATTTGTCATAATTAATAACACTGTGAATGCATAAACCCATAAACTGACACCAGAAATGTCTGTTTTTCATGTGAAAGCACAACCTGTTTATATAAATGGTCTTGTTATAAACTCAAACACTTCACAACATGGCACCTTAATGTAAACTAAATGCATAGGAACTTTATTGATCCTGTGGGAAATTTCAGTGATACAGTCATGAGAAAACAGCACAAAACAACACGACATATATTAACATTTAGGAGGCTGAATAAGATGCACAGCCTAGTAGAGAATTAAAGATAAAGAAAAAAAATGGAATAGTATTCCACAAACTAAGCAATAATCCAATCATCCATTTTCTGTACCGCTTATCCTACACAGGGCTGCGGGAAGCCTGGAGCCTATCCCAGAGGACTCGGGGCACAAGGCAGGGACAGGTTGGCAGGTTGCCAACACATCACAGGACACAATCACACACACATTCTCACACTATAGACAATTTGGAGATGCTAATCAGTCTACAACGCATGTCTTTGGACTGGGAGAGAAAACCAGAGTACCTGGAGGAAGCTCTCGAACCACAGGGAGAACATGCAGGCACCGTGCACACAGGGTGGGGTGGGAATCGAACCCCTAAACCTAGAGATCTGAGGCAAATGTGCTAACCACTAAGTCACCCTGCCCCCCACCCCTCAACACCAATAATAAAGTTTAAAAAATAAATAAAAATAAATAAAGGTTAATAAGATTACAATGGATCTAATTAATTTGTCTTCAGTAACCACTTTATCTTGGTCAGAGTCATGGTGGATCCGGATCCTATCCTGGGATCACTGGGCCAGAGGCAGGAATAATTATCCCCACATTATTCTAAAAAAACCAAACCAAAAAAAAAAAAAAAAAATCAAAAATCAAAAAATCCAACACCTACTCTGGCTCTTACACCTCTACTCTGCGCACTTTGCTTTTCTAGAACTCAATTAAAAGATCTTGTATGGTAGCACTATTTGTATTGCTCTCCGCTTGATATATCGCTTTGCTTGTATATCCTCATTTGTAAGTCGCTTTGGATAAAAGCATCCGCTAAATGAATAAATGTAAATGTAAATGTAAATGTTGATGGGTCCATGCACACACACATTCACACCTCGGAGTAATTTAGAGTAGCCCATCCACCTCCTTGCATGTGGGAGGAAACAAAAGAACCCAGAGGAAATCCAGGAGATCTAAATCTTAGGATCTAAAGAACAAAACTACAACCCCAATTCGGAAAAAGTTGGATGAGTATGGAAAATGCAAAAAAAAAAGTCATTTGTCAGATGTTTCTTGTGTGACACCTTGGTAATGAAAAGCCTTTTTATAGACCATCAATTTACTAACCCAGCTGATATTAATTTGCACAGATAGGGGGTATAATTATTTACGGATTTCAGCTGGTTCCTTGCCTTGGAGAACTGTTTTTTCTTAGCGTGTTCAATACTTTTTTCCTGTGTCATTCCACTTTATTACACATAACTTTATTTATGGACTTTAATGTTATGAATTCTTTATATTTCCGGATTTCTTGAGTTAATACTGATGTCTTGTGAAAATTTCATGTGAATAGCCTCATAGGAAATATATTTACTGAAAAAAAATGTTGACACGTCCAATACTTATTCCCCCACTGCATGCAAAGTTCATGTGTGACACTAATATGCCCCTACAGCTTACATACAGTTGTCACATACAACAGCATAAGGAGAGACTGGCGAAAAAGGTATTGAACTATTTTGAGACTGCACTTAATATGAATAGTGCAAACTATGTAATGATATAGAACATAGACCAATAAAGTACAAGTATACAAGGAGGTACATGGATGATTGTACATATAAGTAGGGACATAGTGTAAAATATACAGTTAGAGATATAAAGTAATAAAGATGATACTATATGTGAGTAAGCATCACATTTGCAGTGAGGTTTAGTGCAGTGAGGTACGCAAGGCCATCATCAGTTAATGCCTGCTGTTAAGGATCCTAAGAGCAGAGAGAACAAAGATTATATGGCCTATATGTATGATAAACCATGCATCATATCTGTCTGTCATCTGTACATGTAAGTATGTGTGTGCATCCACTTATTTGTGAAAAAAATATGAGTGTACAGGGCTGTGATCTGTCTGCTCATGCACTCACTCAGCCAGGAGCCTGCTGCAATTTAGATTACATTATGATAGGGAGACGAGAGGGAGGAAGAGTGAAAGTGAGAGAGAGAGAGAGAGAGAGAGAGAGAGGCATTGGGTTGGTTGTTGGCTTTGTGAGTTGGTTTGATGGTTGAGTGTACACCAATGTGACAGGAGCAGATGCTTAGATTTCATTTTCTTCCACTGAATTTGATTTAAATGTGAAAATTAATCACATTATTTAATCAGGGCTATAAGCCGAGGCCACCATGTACTTGTGGTCCTTGTTCCATGTATTTTCTTGCAGTGGAGATCAAAATCAATAGCCATCCAATCACCTGTCTCCACTTTAATCTCTGGGGTATTTACTGATTCATGGACTCAATCTTATTTGTTTATATGAGCAGAAAAATATTTTTAATACAACCCCAATTCCAAAAATGTTGGGATGCTGTGTAAAATGTAAATAAAAACAGAATGCAATGATTTGCAAATCTCATAAACCCATATGTTATTCACAGTAGAACATAGAAAACATATAAAATGTTTAAACTGAGTATATGTACCTTTTTAAGAAAAAAATAAGGTAATTTTGAATTTGATGGTCGCAACACATCTCAAAAAAGTTTGGGGCAACAAAAGGCTGGAAAAGTAAGTGTTACTAAAAAGAAACAGATGGAGGTTGATTGGAAACAGGTCAGTAACATGATTGGGTATAAAAAGAGTATCTTAGATAGGCAGAGTCTCTCAGAAGTAAAGATGGGCAGAGGTTCACCAATCTGCAAAAAACTACAATTTGTGGAACAATTTCAGAATAACGTTCCTCAACGTAAAATTGTGTAACATAAAAATATCTCATCATCTACAGTACATAATATCATCAAAAGATTCTGAGAATCTGGAGAAATCTCTGTGCACAAGGGACAAGGGTGTAAATCAATATTGCAGGCCCGTGATCTTCGTGCCCTCAGGCGGCACTGCATTAAAAACAGGCCTGATTCTGTAATGGAAATCACTGCATGGGCTCAGAAACACCTCCAGAACTCATGGTCTGTGAACACAGTTTGCCGTGCCATGCACAAATGCTGGTTAAAGCTCTATCATGCAGAGAAGAAGCCATATGTGAACATGATCCAGAAACGCTGTTGTCTTCTCTGGGCCAAAGCTCATTTAAAATGGACTGATGCAAAGTGAATAATTGTACTGTGGTCAGACAAATTGAAATTTTTAATTATTTTTGTAAACCATGGACACCACGTCCTCTAAACTAAAGAGGAGAGGGACTATCTGGCGTTTTATCAGCGCTCAGTTCAAAAGTCTGCAACTCTGATGGTATGGGGTGTATTAGTGCCTGTGGAATGGGCAGCTTGCACATCTGGAAAGGCATCGTCAATGCTGAAAGGTATATGCAGGTTTTAGAGCAACATGCACTTTCATCCAGATTCCATCCCATCTTTACTTCTGAGAGACTCTGCCTCTGTAAGATACTCTTTTTATACCCAATCATGTTACTGACCTGTTGCCAATTAACCTAATTAGTTGCAAAATGTTCTTCCAGCTGTTTCTTTTTAGTAACACTTCCTTTTGTTGTCCCTGTCCCAACTTTTTTGAGACATGTTTTGGCCATTAAGTAAAAAATTACCTAATTTTTTCCATAAAATTGTACATTTCCTCAGTTTAAACATTTGATATGTCTTCTATGTTCTAATGGGAATAACATATACGTTTATGAGATTTGCAAATCATTGCATTCTGTTTTTATTTACATTTTACACAGCGTCCCAACCTTTTTGGAACCGGGGTTGTAACCAGGTTTAGCAGTATTTTCTGTTTAATGTGATCTAATATGGCATAAAGCCGCACAACTGAAATGAGTAAGATGAGCAGGTGCTGTAACATCTGTTTAATTATCTGAACATGGAATTATTTACGAATGATGGGTCTTGTGGGCTTTGATTTTGCATTTCCTCAGTGAAAATCTGTGGAAACTTTCCTTTCAGCAGTATTTTAGGTTTTGATTTTTCAGAGACAGCAATGCCTCCATCCTTTAGTGACCCTGTCTGACTCTACCGAGCTGCTCACATCCTCCATCTACTTCTCCATTAGGAATGAGCTGAATTAGATGACCTTTAGAAGGCATGTACACACACACACACACACACACACACACACACACTGAAAGTACAGTCTGTAATGGAGCAATGACTTACTGACTTTATATGACAGAAAATCACACATCATACATTTTAGGTTGCTATCCATATTCAAATTAGATATATATCTTAACTTGAAGCTACTGCACTGAGGGCCAGATTTACATGCGTGATCTAATACTGTAGTCAATCATGCAAAAGATGTAACTGTGAATGGGACTGGATTGAGTAGCGGGGTTGAACAATGCTGTAAATGGCTCGTATGCCACTTTTTTAACAAGACACATGTTTAATTTTAGACAGAATGCATATTCTTTGCATCTGAAACTGTGTGAATAATATATAGTGCACCTGGCCATCAATCCATTCAGCCACAACAACTTTAGTGAGGTTAGGCATTGATGAGTGTTCAAATCATACCCAGTAATGAGTTGTAGGATGTACTACAGCCTCACATCTCAAACGGTTTTGACACTTTATGCACATTACTTCTAGATACATCATGCTGTCTCCACCCACAGACACTATTGATTCATGTCTAATTTCAAAACCTGCAGTGTATGATTTGGACAGGGGTTTGTCCTTTAGCTCTAGTCTTCCTGAACAGAATGTCATTCAGTAGTTCAAATAATGGTAATGTAAAGCAATTAATTTATGATATAACTTTATAATCTTGATCTTTTGATTTCACTCTGGCTATGTTTCTCCAGTAGCATTTCTTCATGCTGGCTCATCTATAATGATTATCTGTAAGACTTAAACCCTTAACCACATGGACCCATTGTCCAGACTGACATTCCATCATTTATCCATCATTTATCAGACTCACAGTATGATAAATGAGGACTATCACTTGCCAGGCTGTATGACAGGAACAAATACTATATTTTGGTAATATTGATACATTTTGTGAGCATTTGCAGTGGTTTATATCACGGCAGTACTGTGGGCAGAAACTCTGACAATAGTTCCAGCTGCATGGTTTATATTAATGAGCTCGTTCTTATACATTTAGTAGCAACTTACAGAGGGGCTTGTATGGTTGGTTGCTCCACATAAACTGTGAGGAGACGTATGGAAGGAGTCCAGTGTCTTTGTAACAGTCAGAGGTCAAACTGAAATTTGAAGGATTCCGACATGAGAAATTCTTCAGGCAGAGGATTGTATGCTTTCTGGTTTTCTGGTAACATAAAAAACTGTATTCCCTTGTCTTATTAATTTCAAAAGAAGGAAAAAAGAGGGGGCTGGTGAGGGAAGGACCGTTTGTTTCTTGTCTATTTTCAACAAGATTCAATATAACTATAAATGAATAAAACATTGTTCTTTAATTAATAAAATATGTAGTCATGAGTATCACACTGGGGCACAGTGGCTTAGTGGTTAGCACGTTTGCCTCACACCTCTTGGTTTGTGGGTTCGATTTCCACCTCCATCCCTGTGAGTACGGAGTTTGCATGTTCTCCCCGTGCATCGGGGGTTTAATCCGGGTACTCTGGTTTCCTCCTGCTGTCCAAAGCCATGCGTTGCAGGCTCTTTGGCATCTCTAAATTGACCGTAGTCTGTGAATGTGTGTGTGATTGTGCCCTGCGATGGGTTCACACCCTGTCCAAGGTGTCCCGTGCCTTGTGCCCCGAGTTCCCTGGGATAGGCTCCAGGCTCCCTGTGTATGATAAGCAGTACAGAAAATGGATGGATGGTATTATACCACTCCATCCTTGATTGTTATCTGATATCAGCACATCCTGTTGTGTTTTATTCTTTGTTTACAACACATTGCTGGATGCTGGATGTAACATTGGCTTGCATTATTATTACAAAAATATGTTTAAAAAAACTTGTGTGATTGTTGGTTCTATCAAAACATCAACAGAAACACGTGTCTACATGTGTGAGACTGGTCACAGTGCACAGGTGCATAATAATAAAAAAGTGTAGAGATCTGTTAGATATTGAAGTGTCTGTGATCAGTACCAAAAAGGCCAGTGCTGTGAGAATGATGTACAAATAATATTTTGTGCATCCCTTATTCAGGATTTTACTGCCTCTTGTTGACACATATTATTGATTAATGGCTGTGCTAAACACATAAACAACTCTTCTAACTTGTGTTAGAAATTCTAGTGTGTTCTTATTGCTAGGTGACAATCTGAAAACTTTTATATGAAATAAAGCTACAATCTGAGACACATCATGAACAATAAAACTTAATGTACATTTCAGGAATGCTGTGGATGAATGAGGGATATTATAAATATGGATATACTGTAACTGACACATAAAGGTCAGGGTATATGCTCCTATCGTGCATTTAAATGTGTGCGATAATGAACCATGTTTGGCAGTGTCCCTCATTAAAGAGGTATTTACAGTAATTGCTAAACATGTCCAGTACACACACATATATTGCCTATCACCCTGGAGCTGGAGAGAGCAGAGAGATTCAAGAAACAGGAGATTCTCAAATACAAATTCTGTCCCATTAGGATATATTTCTTATTAGTAGTGGTAACAAGTTTAGATTATGTATTCCATTAACAAACAGAGATAACACTATGCGTGCATGTGACTGTCTCACCTTCTCCCTCTCCCCCTCTCTCTTCCTGTGTGTGTATGTTGAGGGAGAGAGAGAGAGAGAGAGAGAGAGAGAGAGAGAGAGATATCACAAGTATCATGACTGAATTGTTCTGAGTGGATTCAGACTGAGCTGTATCAGGGATGAAAGACATTAGTCTTGTCGTTACACACAGCGCTGCTGTGCTGTGAGTGAGTGACAGGCAGTGTTGAGCTCTTCATAATGGCATAACATGAGAATTTGTGGTCTGTGAGATTGTGATGTGCGAATAAGATTGTTGTGAAATAATGGAATCTATAGCAACACCAAACAACACCACCACCAACACCAAACAACCCATCACCAACACCACCAACACCAAACAACATCAAACAACATCAAACAACACATCACCAACACCACCAAGACCAAACAACACCAAACAACACCAAACACATCACCAACACCACCAACACCAAACAACATCTACAACACCAAACAACACCACCAACACCAAATAACACCAAACAACACCACCAACACCAAACAACACCAAACAACACATCACCAACACCACCAACAGCAAACAACACCAAACAACACCACCAACACCAAACAACACCAAACAACACCATCAACACCAAACAACACACCACCAACACCAAACACATCACCAACACCAAACAACACCACCAACACCAAACAACACACCACCAACACCAAACAACACACCATCAACAAGAAACACCACAAACACCAAAGAACATCACAAAATAGCTAGCACCAACAACACAGACAATGCCAAACACTAAGACCAAACAACAACACCAACAACACCAACAACACCCTCAACACCAACACCATCAGCAACAAGAGCACCACTAACAATAACAACAACAACAATGCAGGACCATCACTATCACCAGCAACAGCAGTTGCTGGTAATGAATACCTGTGAACTCAAAAGTACTTGCTGTGAGAACTAGCGTGATTGGAACTAACACCATGGACAGCACCACCCTCAACACCAGCAGAAGCATCAACTCCAATAACACTGCCAACACTAATAATAATAATAATAATAATAATAATAATAATAATAATAATAATAATAACATCATCAACAACAACAATAAAAAATAATAATAACAATATACTATTTACATTTTTAGACTGAATAAAGCGTTTATGTATAAACAATTTTTTGTCTCATTTGAATTGTCAGTTTTCTTTAAGGAGGGCGCAGTGCTCTAATGGTCTAATGTGTGTGTGTGTGTGTGTGTGTGTGTGTGTGAGAGAGAGAGAGAGAGAGAGAGAGACAGAGAGAGACACAGAGAGTGTGTGAGTGAGAAAGAGAGACAGAGTGCGTGTGTGTGAGAGAGCGAGAGAGACAGAGAGAGAGAGTGTGTGTGAGAAAGAGAGAGACAGAGAGAGTGTGTGAGTGAGAGAGAGAGAGGTCGAACTCCCGCCCCTTAAAAGGAGCATCATCACCATTCTCTGAATTCTCATAATTGTCTCTGCTGGAATTAAGGAGAGTGTGTGCGAGAGAAGAAGAAGAAGAAGAAGAAGAAGAAGAGAAAGAAGAAGAAGAAGAAGAAGAAGACGTTACCGTTCATGTTTAGGTGTACATAACGCACACTGGCTGCTTCGGGACGCCACGCGCGCTCCACCACAACCCGGCTCTCCTGAACACGCTTAAACAGAGCAGCTCTCCTAATCCGGCATATTTGTTCAGTAGTGTTGGGATTTGTGGGTTCCGGGGGATCATCTGCCACAGAGAAACTGCCTGCTGCAATCACAACACCGGCGGCGGGATTTAAGGATGACGGCCATCAAGGAGCAGCAGATCCAGAGAGCCAGTGCGCAGCAGGACGAGGTAACGGGAGTGAGAGACACAGCGAGAGAGAGAGAGAGAGAGAGAGAGAAATGCACTCCTTGCTTCTTACTGTCATATTTAGACACGGGGCTAAATGGGGCTTTCATGGTCTTTCATTTTTCTCAGGGCTTCTGAGTGCGCTTAGATAGTCATGCGAGGTGAGAAAGTCACACTTGGCTTTGGATGCTCTTCCTCAAAATCACAGCTGTACCGCAGGAGGAACACAAAATACTCAACCTCTGATAAAAAGCAAAACAAAACAGATCAGTAGCGCCTGTAAGTCGTTGCAGTTGGTTAAAGATGTGCAGAGAGGCAAGCGGAGCGGTGGTGCTGGAGTCAGCTGTCTCTCTCTCTCCCCTCCGTTAGCTTTCGCTTCGCGCGCTATTGTGAGAGCAAATTACGGGACACGATTGAGCTCTTGCGGCGCAGATGTCACTATCAAAACAATTAGCGGCCCTCAAAGCGCGTTCTAGACTCCACGCTTTCGGAATGCTAATCCCCGCTGATTTCCAGCCTGGGGCTCCGGTGTGAACGTGTCGGACTGAACTGAACTGCTGCCAGCATGCTTCAGAAGGTAGCCTAGTCAACTGAGCGGTGGCCTTGTGCGAATCTGCATCTGAAGTCTAACCTGGCGCAGTCTTCCTCTCGTGCACTTGCTAAAATAAAACTGAGCCACATATTAACACCGATCCCAGGCGAGAACAAAGTATGAAGCTCACATTTGCACCCTCTCATCACTTAGTCTGAGCGTGCAGACTAGTGGAGAGGCTCAGCAAGGGAATAACATTACCTGCCTATACGCTAGAGGGCCTTTGGACGTGACTCAAATCCCGAGTAAAACAGTGTTAGGGCTTTTCGGGATCCTCAGGACGCAGTAGTGCTGAATAATTGATGGTGCACTGTTGTAAATGTTTCACCGTACATGATTATAACGTTGTGTTCGCTGTCGCACCTGCGCATCCGGTCTCTCCGTGCCGCAGGACTTACAGCAAGACTCTAATAAATGTTTGATAGAGGCATCGCGGCATGCCGGGACACCGTGGGCTCCTTAAAAATAGAGCCCTTCTTAAACAGATCCCATCTTAAACATAGAGCTCATCTTAAGCATAGAGCTCATTTTAAATATAGAACCGTCCCTAAAAGAACCCATCTTAAACACAGAGCTCATCATAACTGTAGAGCTCGTTTTAAATATAGAACCGGCCCTGACAGATCCCATCTTAAACATAGCGCTCATTTGAAATAGTTCCCTTCTTAAACAGATCCCATCTTCAACATACTGCTCATTTTAAACCTAGAACCCATTTTAAACAGATCCCATCTTAAACATACTGCTCATTTTAAACCTAGACCCCATTTTAAACAGATCCCATCTTAAACATAGAGCTCATTTTAAAGATCCCATCTTAAGCATAGAGCTCATCTTAAGTATAGAGCTCATTTTAAATATAGAACCGTCCCTAAAAGAACCCATCTTAAACATAGAGCTCATCATAACTGTAGAGCTCGTTTTAAATATAGAACTGTCCCTGACAGATCCCATCTTAAACATAGCGCTCATTTGAAATAGTTCCCTTATTAAACAGATCCCATCTTGAACACAGAGCTCATTGTAAACAGATCCCATTTTAAGTATAGAACCCATCTTAAACAGATCCCCTCATAACCATAGAGCTCATTTTAAATATAGATCCCATCCTAAAAAATCCTATCTTAAACATAGAACCCATCTTAAGCATGGAGCTCAATTTAAATATAGAACCGGCCCTAAAAGAACCCATCTTAAACATAGAGCTCATCTTAAACATATAGCTCATTTGAAATAGATCCCTTCTTAAACAGATCCCATCTTGAACACAGAGCTCATATTAAACAGATCCTATTTTAAGTAGGCTATAGAACCCATCTTAAACAGATCCCCTCATTACCATAGAGCTCATTTTAAATATAAATCGCATCCTAATAGATCTTATCTTAAACATAGAGCTAAAAAACACAACCCTTTTCAGAATGTCATAAATAGAAGATACAGTCCCCTCCTAAATTATTGGAACGGCAAGGCCAATTAATAATTTTTGTTAAACCCAAGACATTTGGGTTTGAGATCAAAAGATGGATACGAGATACTTTTGAATGACATGCACCCTGTGGTTGCATCATATTGCTATCATATTAAACAAGGTTAAAGTATAGCCATAATAATGCTACATAATACTGTAATGATTCTTCAGTTTCCCCTAAACTGTGCAATGCTCGGCCTCAACACCTACGAGACTTCACAACACTCGCCTCGTTCAAAACAAAACTCAAGACACACGTTTACACAGCATGTCCCCCCCCCAAACACACACACACACACACACACACACACACACACACACACTCAGACACAAAAGCCTAATACTTTCCTTACTCACTGCTTTCTCTCCCACACACAAGCCAAGAACTTTCATAACCTTCCTCCTAACTATCTTTAGCTATCTCTTGCGGTATATACTGATCACTTGTTTTTATGCACGATTTTTGTCTCATTCTTACTTTATTTCTTAATTTTTTATGATTTGCATTTGTTTTTATATGATTATTGAACTTGAATAGCAAAGTTCATCAGTGCCTGACCTCTCTAATGCTCTTGTGGATGAATGAGCAAATCCCCACATCCACGGCCCAAATTCTAGTGGAAAGCATTCCCAGAAGAGTGGTGGGTATTATTATCAACATTTTTTCATATTTTTCCGGCATTAAAAATTTTCTAACCAAAAGACACTCTATCTATCGTCACTCTAAGTGTGAAATGTACTCTTAATACGTTTAACTGGTAAACAGAGTTTAGTAAAAAGCATTGGTATTTATTATGGTGTTACTCATGCCAGTGGTGAGTTAATGTGGAAATAATGTTTGCTTTGATAATATGTGCATGTTCTGGCATAAATGTCTGGAAGAGAATGGAGACCTTTCTATAAACAATACACACACCTATATAGCAGGAGAAGAGGCAGCATTGAGTGTTTAAAGTGGAAGGTTTCTGGTTTCACACGATGATGTTCCCCATAATCCATTAAGGCTCCTGTGATTGTTAGCGCAGTAAGTTTGAATGTAGATGTACACTTTTAAGTCGGTAGTTTTACTTCTTTTTATGTGCAATTATGGCACAGTGAATCGCTGAACAAAACAAGGGGGGAATAAGTTCCTTAAAAAAAAAAACTCTGAAAATGACACACATTCAGTGATCTTCTGACCCAGATACTGGTTGACATGACTCAAGTAAACTCATTTAAAAGTAGAGAAGCATGGCTCCATTTGCCAGTTGGTGACATTTCTAGATATTGCTCTGGCTGGCTATACAGTGAAACCCCACAAAATCTGATTCTAAGTTTACTGTTGCATAAAATTACATTTCTATTGCTGTTCACTGATGGATTACGATAGGATCTTAAATAAGCTAGTGCATTGACCAAGGTTTACTGACTTCTAGCTCCTTATAAATTGATTGAATTTAATAAGTTGAAGTTGAACAAGAAAATAAAATAACACTTGAACTAATGAGGAGTTAAATTAACACTGATTTTACTGATTTCACACGTTTAGTCATGTGTTGTGATATGTGACAGGATAGAATGTTAAAGGCGAGACTGTGACATGTTTTTTAAAATTATTTTTTAAAGTCAATAGAAGGTACTTTCTATTCTCTCAACTTTATTTGTCATCAAATAGTGTCACAATTCTGGTGGTGTCAGGTCTGTACATATTTGAAATGAAACCTTGACTATGAAATTTAACCCTTTCATGCATGAATTATGAAATCCTGATCAAGGATTTTTTTTCTCTGTGTTTTTACTCTTCTTTAGGCATAAAAAAATAATTTTACCTTCATTTTACTTTTACATAGATCAAAAAACTTCAAAAGTTCTTGAAGTGTCCACTTCAGTAAAGTTTTTTTTTTTTTCTTTTAGCTCTCTGAAATTACGTTATGGTTCACACATATAGGAATAATGTTCCAAACATTTGTAAAGAAATTCTAAAGCAAAGATGCCTTCAAAAAAGTTGCATTCAAGCTTTTTTTTTTTTTTTTTTTGCATTCAAACAAATAAATATTTTGTGTGGTCATACATTGCATTTAAAATGAAATTGAATCTATTTTCTTAGGTACACTGTAGTACTGGTTTATAACAAAATCAAATGTGAACGCTCCAAGTGTCTTGGAGAAAGTGCCACATTTCTTTTGCAGACTTTGCCTTCAAACTTCCTTGTTATCAGCTGTAGGTTTCAGATGATGTTTTTATTCTGAAAATGATACTTAACACTTTCCTTAAGGACATCCAACCTGAAAAATGAATGGAAAATGAACATAGTACTTGAAAAATAAATTAACATCATATTTGCTCTTTGATTCTGTCATTTAAGACAAAATCTATTATTATAAATTATGGTGCCTGAGACTGTTGCAAAGTATTTTATGCAAAGATATTTAAAGTTGTAATACTGAACCTTAATCTCACATTAATTCATTCATTTCAGTTACAATATGCCATGACAACAGTACAGACAAAAAAATAACAGAAATTACAGAAACTTCCAGACAGCAGTGTTATTCACATGATTTGAGAGCACAGGTTGTGTAGTAAAACAGCAGATCACGAATGTATATAAACTCCCTGGTCCAAAAAAATTGTAGCAGCGGAATCTTATTGGATAATGTAAATTGGTTGCACAACTGGACAAAACTGTTTTTTGTTTAACTCTCTACACTGACACTGTCACTTTCCAAAAAACATAACTGTAATGTGCATTATAGAACCAAATCTCTGTGTGAATTGTCCTAGCTTGATGGAGCACTGGGACAGTTTGACTGGTCTTTTCTATATCTCACATTGTTTCCATACCTTAACCCCATTGAAAATCTGGGGGATTATTTGGCAACCTTTCCTGTCAGGATTGGTGCTGTTATTGGGATTAGTGTTATTAGGGTTGTAAATAAATGACACATTACAAATTTTTCTTCAGGCTTGCAATTCACCTAGAGGTTTTGTGTGACTATTCACTTACTATACAAATAATTCCACAATTATTTTTTATGGGATTGAGGTCCAGTGATTTCTCTGGCCTTTGTTCCATCATGCTCACTGAACAAGTCACACACAGCTCTAGGAATTGGCTCCTACAGTCCTCACCCTGAAACATGGGAGTGTCAGTGTGTTCTGCTTGGACATGAAGCACAAAAGGCAACCTCAGAGTATGGCTGATGATCCCTTTTCATACAAATTTATATTCATTCAGGTGTGCAAATTACTGACATTGTTCAGTAAAGCACTGCTATGGTACTATTCTTTGTCCTGGGATCTTATATATGTATGTGTGTGTGTGTGTGTGTGTGTATGTGTGTGTGTGTGCGCGCAATAAGTATGAGGCTATATATATTTCACCTCCCGGTGGCTTTTGGCTTTTGCTCTTGGTTGGAGTGCTGCCGGATGAAGTTATGCCAGTGCTGTAATCATGAGCCTCCATTCTCTCAGCCATGCCAAGGAAATTACACATCATTGATCTTGAAAATAAACATCTAGCAATGCATCAACAAGATATACCTTACACAGACCGCAGAGTTCAAGTATTCACTCTCATTGAACCCCACCTCTGACTAATATTGTTCATAGAGTGACTGGGTGCATTGATTTGTTTATACATTTAGCATATTTGTGTGGGATGAGACATTGTTTTCGCCTGCTATTGGGAACAAATGCATCATTCTGAATTATATAAAGACTCAGAATAATTTAAAATATATATGTACACAGATCAGCCATAAGATTAAAACCACTGACAGGTGACGTGAATAACATTGATTATCTCATTGCAATGGCACCTGTCAAGGTGTGAGATATATTAGGCAGCAAGTGAACAGTCAGTTATCGAGGCGATGTGTTGGAAGCAGGGAAAATGGGCTAGCGTAAGGATCTGAGTGACTTTAACAAGTGTTCCCAGTATGCAGTGGTTAGTACCTACCAAAAGCTGTTCAAGAAAGGACAACCGGTGAGTCGGCGACAGGGTCATGCCACCAGGCTCATTGATGCGTGTGGGGAGTGAAGGCTAGACCGTCTGGTCCAATCCCACAGAAGAGCTACCGTAGCACAAATTGCTGACAAAGGTAATGCTGGCTATGATAGAAAGGCGTCAGAACATACAGTGCATCAAATCTTGCTATGTGTGGTGCTTACCTGAGGAAGACATGCCACCAGGATGCACTATGGGAAGAAGGCAAGCTGGCGGAGGAAGTGTGATGCTCTGGCCAATGTTCTGCTGGGAAACCTTGGGTCCTGGCATTCATGTGGATGTTACTTTGACACGTACCACCTACCTAAACATTGATGCAGACCAAGTTCATGGCAATGGTATTCGCTAATGGCAGTGACCTCTTTCAGCAGGATAATGCACCCTGCCACACTGCAAAAATTGTTCAGGAATGGTTTGAGGAACATGACAAAAGAGTTCAAGGTGTTCACTTGGCCTCCAAATTCCCCAGACCTCAATCTGATCGAGCATCTGTGGGATGTGCTGGACAAACAAGTCCGATCCATGGAGGCCCCACCTCACAATTTACATGACTTAAAGGATCTGCTGCTAATGTCTTGCACCAGATACCACAGCACACCTTCAGAGTTCTTGTGGAGTCCATGCTTCGACGGGGACCTACACAATATTAGGCAGGTGGTTTTAATGTTGTGGGTATTGGGTAATCAAACCTCTGTAGGGTTAACTAATTGTACCTTAGGAGCAGTGACTGTGATTGTAAATGTACAGCATAAGTATGTGTATTAGAAAGCATTGTGTGCACATACTCACAATGAGCTTCCCAGAGAAATGTCAGAATCCAGGGAGATTGTACAGACTGTGATCACAGGAGTTCTCCACCAAACTCCAAGGATTTAGAGCTTCAAAGCATTTTAGCTGAGAGCTCTGACCCCCTCATTTCATCTTACTCTTTGAGAATCCTACTGTTGCGAATGCACTGAGCCTGAGCCTGTTTACTCCATAGCACAACATAACCAGATATAAACCCTTTAAACACAGTCCCATGCTCACATTAACATCCTAACATCTAACTTCCTAAGCATTTACTGTATTTACTACACACCGCAGCCTCTGATACATCTGGATAACTTATCCACATAACACGTTTTAGACGCAACACACATAATATAAAGTATAAAATCATACAGTATGACTTTTTTCTTGGGGTTCTTTTTCCACAGAATTGCAGCAACTCAATTAAAGGGGAGAATAAAGTAATCAAAAAGGACTGAAATTCATGCTGCAAAAGTGAATAGATTTTCCATGTTGGAATGGCAGCATTATAGCATTGCCGAGGAAGAAGCTGGACCAGGAAGCATTGTTCAAATAACACATTTGCTCTTTTATTGGCAACTCACCCTTATAGCACAGTAACAGGCACATAAGAACACATAAGAACATAAATAACACAAATGAACATGGTGAAGAACATAACACAAACACATAACACAATATTATATTAACAGAAAACATTAAATCTAAGCGAACATCAACTTTACACATTACTGTTATGAGGACACCGCAGAGGCTCATGGATATGCAAATTAGTGCTCTTGTTATTTATTTATTTTTTTTAAACTTTCATTTGCACAAATTCTTTACCCTAAGTGCATTTGATGGTTGAGTCAACAAGCTTGGATCAGTTGCTTTGTATTGGAGTTTTAAGGCTAATGTAGCTCCTGCTAACTAATGTAACTAATGAGGCTAAATTGTAACTGAAGGTTTTATCATCCAGTTTAGCATTATGCTAACTGAATATCTAAATCACCACACAGTTGCTATTAAGTTTTCAAGTCATTTTAAAAAGACTTGCGTTTCTGACACTGTATAAAGATAACTGATTGTTATCTTTAAATGAACAAAACTATGTTGCAAAGCTAGTAGCAGCCATCTTGAAACCAGAGTTTAAGTCAGGTAGGAGCTGTGGCTCAAAGTTTTAAAGTGATTTGGATGTTAATATTGTTCCAGGCTGATTTATATGTTTAATTTTTTAAATACACCATATAATTTAGCGGTGACTGTGTGATGATTTAGACATGCAGTCAGCTACATTAGCTTTGTAGCTCCAGTACAGCCTTCAGTCACCAAACATGTATTGGCTGATTAATTACATTTGAGGTAAGAGGGATAGTTGTGTAAATGTCATTTTTGTCGTAAACGTTGCTTAAAGATTGTTTACACATGAACATAGGCATTGCATTGTTAGCAGGTACATAGTGCATACAATTATTTATGATATTTTCTGTTCTCTTTATGGGTTTAGGGTTTAGTTAGGTCAGTTTAAGTTTAAAAGTGTGTTTTTGTTAAATTATGCAGTTCATTGTTGTTAAAAGTGGAATCTATGTACAGTATATTTGTAGTGCATGTGAATGGTTGAGAGAAATAATCGTTTATATTAAACATATCAAAATGGTGAATATCTGTGCCAATCCTAGTTAAATGTATGTGTCCTTAAACATGTGGAAGACAGGTATTTTGGTCATGAACTCTGTGAAGGACAGGTTTGTGAAGGACATAGAAAACCAAAGAGCCTCTTATTGCTATAATGAATGCATGTCTAGTTGTGGAGGTTGTGTAACTTACAGCTGTGTGTGGAGCTGGGTCAGTGTTATTTTCCTGTGGAGGTCACAGCTCCTATTGTATCTTGTGATTACTGGTGAAAGAAAGTCTTTAAGGTTTTTTTTTTTTAGTTCAAAACAGTAATCGTGCAGCCATGATGCCTTTAATTACAATCACAGTCAAGCAGGATTATTTAAAGTCGTTTTCTCAGAATTTTTCTGAACACCAGGCACGTTTCCATTCCCGTCTAGTGTAGTATAGCATTCTGCTCTCTGTGCTGAAAATTAGAAGAGTCTGAGCAGGAGAAGCATATCAATGCAGGGATTTAAATATCCCAAGATGTGTGCTGGTGAGCAGTTGATTCCTAATATAAGAACAGCAAGGAGAATATCACTGACCAGTCTAATGATCTTATAATCATATTTCATTCAGTCTCCTTTATCTTGCTATTGTTGAATATAAAAGAACAGAATGTAGTGGTCTATTAAGCAATAAATACTGTCGCTTTTAAAGACAATGTGAAACTGAAATCAGCACAATTTTTTTTCTGTAAAATGACACATTTAAAAACTGAAAAGAGCTCAGCATTTTCACTCAGTGATGGGGTGGAGAATGAGTGGTAGTGTAAAATTAGTGCTATTGCTTTGTACTTTTTTCCTGCCTGCATGTGATGCCCTGAGTAAAACTCTGGCCTGAGACATGCGTTTGAATATACAGATGCAACATAAAGAGTATTTTTCTTACCCAAAGGAGAAGGGAGAAGGAAGGGAAGGGGGAAGGTTCATGACCAATGAAATGAACTTTTCCTGAATTTCTAAGGAAAGGGAGCTCTGGTGAAGGCACGATGGCTTAGTGATTAGCACATTTGCCTCACACATCCAGGGTGGGGGTTTGATTCCTGTCCTGTCCTGTTTGCTTGGAGTTTGTGTTTTCTCCCCATGCTTTGGGGGTTTCCTCCTCAAGTCCAAAGACATGAGTTATAGGCTGATTGGCATTTCACACACTATGGACAATCTGGAAATGCCAATCAGCCTACAACGCATGTAGGCTGAGTGGCATTTCCAAATTGTCCATAGTGTGTGAGTGTATGTGTGTCTCCCACCTCATGCCCTGAGTCCCCCTGGAATAGGCTCCAGGCTCCCCACAACCCTGCGTCGGTACAGAAAATGGATGGGGAGCTCTGGTCAGCATGATACAGCATGGGAAAGGGGGTTGGCACATAGTGGGGGCAAGAGATGTTCAAAACTCAATCCTATCATATACTAATACTATGATTGACAATTATTACATTAGTAGAACCTACATTTTACTTTTAATTTTTTTTTATTTTCCCCATTCACCACTTTTACATGATGATGCAATCAGATATCAGAAGATGGTTAGGAGCTGAAAAAATACACACAGACACACACACACACACACGATTGAGTGATTGACACTGATGAACTGCACAGTAGGCAGCGACATGAACTGACAAGGTGAAAAAGTTCTGATTTTTGGGTTTGTTTGAAATCTGTGGATGAAATGAGGCTGTGTGTGTTTGTGTGTGTGTCCACTCAGACATTTCAATATAACAGACTAGATATTTGCTAAATGGTAGAAAACAGGTCTTTAGTATCCTAAATGCCAGTGTGAAAGACTCAATCCTTTATTTCTCTACATTCAATTAATGTCAAATACAAAGCACATGACCTACTGGGAACTTCCTTTTTCTTTGATATTGAATAGAAAAATGCTAGAAATTCACATCATCTAACAGACTGAATGCTAGTGTCACAGAGGTCTGCTGTGCTCTCCTCTTAAGTTAAAGTAGCTATTCAGTCGGAATCAGCCTCTTTCTCAGCATTTGCGTTCATGGCAGCTGAATAGGGATTAAGATTTGATGTGATAGTAATAATGGGATGTTGGAATGGCAGTAACAAGGGAAGGAGGAGAAAAGATTAATTCTGTGTTAGGCTGTAATCTTTCCATCCGCCCGCATGTCTGACCATGCACTCAGCAAGGTCGGACAAGTGGACGCTGGCTATAAATAGGTTACTTATTGCTGCACACACACACACACACACACACACACACACACACACACACATCACATAGCTATATGCATAGTAACATAGTTATGCAATGACAATATCAAAGGAAAGGGGGATTTATGGAACTGTCTGACATTAGCCAGTCCACATTAATCCAGCTGTATATGCAATGAAGAGGAAGGTCAGTGCTGTAGAAAATGCTACATTCAATATTCATTGGCAGCAATGTTAAAATGAATGGCATATCATGAATGCCTAGTGAAGGTTATGATATGAAAAATGAAACTGAACACAATTAATTCCGAACACAGTAATTCTATATTGTAATTACATCAATATACACTGCCATGGTGGAGAAAGGACTGAGAAATTATACTTAAGTGAAAGTGAAAGTTAAATTAGCAAAACTCGAAACCCGAACATGCAAATGAGATGTTCTTGCCTTTTAGGCAGGCAAAGGAGATGCCTCATTTTATACAAATCTCAGCTTACTCCAGCATACTAAAAGATTTTACTGAGGCAAGGGGGTGCTCGTGTTCAAGTCCCAGACTGCAGCCTGGTGGCTTATCCATCTTCAAATACACACAGGTAGCTACAGTGCTAACTCCATTGTGTAGAATGAAAAGGTCACTACAAATGATGAATTTGCATAATTCTTGAGTTTTATATTGATGATCTTTATTGGAAGCTAAACTAAGCCCATTTGATTGATTTTGTAACAATTAATTTGAAGGTCTACATGAAGATGTACAGGGTAAAAAGTAAGACTTGGAATGTAATTAAATAAGTGTACAAGTATTCAGTTTCAGTAATACTTAAGTATAGTAACTCAAGTACTGTCCACCCCGATTGCCAGTCAAAGGGATTTGAACATCCTATTTACTTTACTGTATTTTAGCACTTTTGTTAAAATGACCTCATTTTAAATTCTCTAAAATGTGAATTTCTTCTCAGTGAATCAGTATGTGGAACAAGAAATGTTTATTATTAACTATTATGTATTGAGAAATGTCACAAATGACTTAATTTTGTTAGAAAAATCCAGATCTAATGTAATTGGAAAATGTCAAAATCATTATCACAGCTTTATGTTTTACAGTTAATACAGTTAAAGGGGGGCGGGGTGTTGTGTGGGTTCATGGTGGCTTAGTGGTGAGCATGCTTCAGCACACTTGCCTCGCACCTCCAGGGTTGGGTGTTCGAATCCTGCCTCCTCCCTGTGTGTGTGTAGCTTGCATGTTCTCCCCGGGTTTCCTCTGGGTACTCTGGTTTCCTCCCCCAGTCCAAAGACATGTGTTGTAGGCTGATTGGCATCTCTAAATTGTCCGTAGTGTGTGAATGTGTGTGTAATCGTGCCCTGTGATGGATACCCACCTTGTCCCCTGGGATAGGCTCCAGGCTCCTCGCAACTCTGTGTAGAATAAGCAGTATGGAAAATGGATGGATGGATGGATAGACAGTAAAACAGGGTTAATGAGTTTACACTCCAAGTGTACCTGCCTTTAATAAAGCATTTATTATAGTAGTGTTAGGATCAGAGAGAGAGAGAGAGAGAGATTATTTAGATTTTCATATTTAATTGCTGTTCTGTGTCATTTTTGTTCTGTGTGTAGCAGTTATATTGAATAATCTGTAATCAAACATTGCAAACTCCAGGTTCTGGCTGTCAGTGTGCATGTAGCTGCATTTTATTTAAATAACACCATTTTTAATCAAACTTTCAATCGAACATTATTTTCAAGCCTGGTAGTCTGTCTGTATAACTGAACAGCAATACAGAGCCATTAAACACATTCAACACTTAGTTGTTTGAAGCATTTTTCAGACGCATCAGCATGCCGGATGTTAGAGTAGATTAAATCACCCTTCATTAAATGACAGAAAAATGTTACGGAATCTAAATGAACTCAGTAATACTGTGTTGGCATGAAGAGTCACTTTAACTAAAAGTGCTGTTCATATTCCATTTATACATCGGTTCTGCTCCAGCCAAATCAAACAGCTAATTAAAAATGCAGCACAAATATCAGGAAATAATTGGGTGATGAAATTACAGAAATTCTTGTTATTTTGGCTTTGTGTGAGCACCTTGGATTTAAAATGAAATATTGACAATGAGACTTAAAATTAATAATAATAAAGTCTACTTTAATACCTGAGAGTATTGGATGAATCCTATAGGAATAACAACCCTTTTGATTGCCCTTACATTTCAAATGTATTTGGGCAAATGAAGATAGTAAAATAGTTTTAAAATACTCCAGTAGTTTCCCAAACTAATCTCTAGCTACAGTATCTGTAGCATATACATGTTTATCATAGCTGCACATGCAGTTTCCCTGTACCAAAAGAAGAACAAAAAAACCCCATGAAAACTTACAGTAAATCTCACTTAAGTGTAAATGTAGCTTTTTAAGAGACATTACAACAGTAACACTCAACAAAAGCAATTCAATAAAACACTCAACAAAGGCAACTTTCCAGTCAATAGTAATTTAGACTGCATGCCCCTTTTTAAGAGTTTATTTTGTCTATGTGCGTTCACTAAGTGTCTACTTTGGTGGCACGTAACCACAAACAGTTCTCCCTGGAAAAAGTAGTCCAATTTTTATTGTAAATGTGTATTGTAATTATTCAATTGTAAGTAAGATTCAAGGATGTTATTCCTTTTTTGTTGTTTTTGTTGTTTGTTTGCTAGTCCTATGTTTTGGCCTGGAAAAGTATTAATTGGTAGCAAGCACATTAATACGTATTATGGAAAATGATTTATGATCGTTGTCCTTTTAGAATAACATTCGAATGTAGCACAGTGTGTTTGTGCCTTGAACAAAAAGTCAGCATGTTGCTGGCAAATGTGTTGGCTATTAGTCTTGGTGTTCTTTCCTTGTATTGCATGCGAAAGATATTGTTTTCTCTCAATATGGCTGACTGTGAGGTTACTGTGCGTTGTGCTAGCAGGAGCATTATCTGGCAGCTTTGTGCTAGTCTTATGTTTAAAGCTGCATATCAAATAAAAACTTTTGCTTTGCAAAAGTCAATAATGAGTAGGTTTTTTATCTGGTTGTTGAACCTACCTGTCTGCTGCACTACTATAAATAAAAAACTAATATCTCAGACAAGAGTTCTGCTTGTCCCGAGTACCTGGGCTGGTGATTTGTCCACCCCAGAAAGCCTTTTTTTAACCCACGGAATATGTATCAGAATTACATATTAAGATAAAGATTGGTTTGAGAAAATGCTTCACTGAATAAAAAATGTGTGTAGTTTGTTGCAGGTTACAGTAATGAC
The DNA here is from genome assembly GCF_023375685.1 of Ictalurus furcatus. Taxonomy (NCBI): domain Eukaryota; kingdom Metazoa; phylum Chordata; class Actinopteri; order Siluriformes; family Ictaluridae; genus Ictalurus; species Ictalurus furcatus. The sequence goes on along the minus strand of NC_071260.1, from coordinate 23,461,278 downwards.
TATGAGAGATACAAATCTCCTGATGCTGGGTATCTTCCTTGGTGAAACCCTCTCAGATCTTTTAATGCATCGATTTCTATCTCCTGTTTGTTTTACCTTCAGTCTTGTCTTGAGGTCATGTGATTTACTTAGTATTATATTTCAGGTCGTTTGTCCTGCTGTGGGGTGAAGCATCTTCCAGGAAGTTTGAGCCTCATGACTGAAGCTGTGCAGTTAAATCATTTCTGTAAACTGTATTCTTCTGCTGCTGTCATCAATGACTTTATCAATCAAGACAGCTGAGCAGCATTCACTGACAATTAGGCACATTTCGTAGATTAGATGATGCCCTTGAATTATGAACAGAATTTCTTTTACCTGACTTTCCTTAATTCAAACTTGATTAATCATCTCATCCGACCAGTTATATCTCCGTTATACACTGATTTGTCATGGGAAGGGTTTTAGCTGATCAGTGTTTGAATAGCTGGTCACGTTGGTTATAACATTTTAAGCCTTGCATATCACATGATCACCGTGAATTCATTCATTCATCTTCATTAACTTCTTTATTCTGGTCAGAGTTGTGGTGGATCCGGAGCATATCCAGGAACACTGGTTGCGACGCAAGATTACACCCCTGATAGGACGCCAGTTCATCACAGACAACCTTGTACACCTAGGGAAAGCACACTCTTGTTCACACCTAGTGGAAATTTAGAGTCACCAATTCACCTGCTAGAATGTTTTGGGGACATGGGAGGAAATCCACTCAGACACTGGGAGAACATGCACGGAAACTCCACACAGTCAGTAACCCGGACTCAGAATTGAGCTGTGAGGCAGCAATGCTACCACCTGCACCACTGTGCCACCCTAAGATCATAATTTTTAGGGAAATTGTGTCAAATGCAGAACAACACGGTTACTGTTTAGAGTGTAAAGATATAAAGTTGCGATGAAATAGAATATGCCAAGGCTGGCAAGTTTGTATAATCTCCACTTTCACAGGAAAGAATCGAAAAGCCGAGATGCTCTAAATATACCGTGTAATTTGATTCCACTGCAGAGGTGGCAGGTCTGATAGGTTTAATTACAATGATCTACTTATTATTTTTCTTACAGATTATGGTGTGAGGGCATATTATTGGAAATGAATTCTTTTCCACTACTCTTACAGTGAGATGATTTCTTTAGGTTTTAGGGATTAGGTTTAGATTTGAGGGAATTATTGTTGGTTGTGGTGTGTTACCAGCTGCTAGATCTGTTAAGACAGACAGGCGTATAGCATCTGCACACAAACACACACAAACAGACACACACACACAGCAGTTGTGTTGCATGACTCTCTTTCTCCTTTTCTTTCTGCCAGGTGTGTATTTATGGCTCTTTCTCCGTTTGCAGAATAACACAGTGAGTAAAGAAAAAGAAGCACATTTGGAAGATATAGTGCAGCCCTGACAGAAAATCAAACATGAGAAAGTGAGAGACTCAGAGAGAAAAAGAAAGCATCTGTGTACATGAAATGGATGTGTGTGCCTGTCTGGGTGACCTCAACTTTATAGCCCTGCTGATTGTTTGGCCTGTAAATTGTAATGGAGGCCTGGTTTTTGGTATAAACCGGTGCATTTGTGTGTGTACTGTATTGTGCCCTACACTGATATTGGCACCCTTGGTAAATATGAACAAAGAAGGTCCTGAAGAAGTGTCTTTATTGTTTAAACTTTTGATCTTTTGTTTAAAAAAATTCACAAAAATACTCTGCCCCCATGGATATCAAACAATTGCTAAAAAACACAGGTTTATCAAAAATATCTTTGTTAAATATAGTTGTGCAACAACAATTATTGGCACCCCTATGAATTTATATGAGAAAAATATATTTGAAGTATTCTCACTGATATTTACACATTTTTTAGTATACCTGGGTGACTAGGAACAGGAAATTGTTCAATCATATGACTTATGAGGTAACACATAGGCCAAATTAATCATTAGTCATTCATAACAATGGGTTAGACCAAGGATTATAGCTGTGATGTTGTTGAGCTTCACAAAATGTGAAGTGACTATAAGAAAATAGCACAAGCATTTAAAATGCCCATTACCACCATCAGGGCAATAATTAAGAAGTTCCAGTCAATTGGAAATGTTGTGAATCAACTTGGAATTGGGTGTGTGTCTATATTGTCTCAACACACTGTGAAGAGGATGATTCGAATGGCCAAAAATCTCCAAGGATCACAGCTGGGGAACTGCAGAAGTTAGTTGTGTCTTGGGGTCAGAAAGTCTCCAAAACTACAATCCGAAGTCACCTACATCACCACAAGTTGTTATGAAGGGTTTCAAGAAAAAAAGCCTCTACTCTCATCCAAAAACAAACTCAAGTGTCTTTAGTTTGCCAGACACTACTGGAACTTCAAATGGGATCGGGTTCTATGGTCAGATGAAACCAAAATAGAGCTTTTTGGCAATAAACACCAGAGGTGGTTTTGGCACAGACAGAGACGTAACCATATGGAAAAGTAGGTCATGCCCACGGTTAAATATGGTGGTGGCTCTTTAATGCTTTGGGGCTGTTTTTCTGCCAGAGGACCTGGACATTTTGTTAGGATACATGGCATCATGGACCCTATCAAATATCAACAGATATTAAATGAAAACCTGATTGCCTCTGCCAGAAAGCTTAAAATGGGCCATGGTTGGATCTTCCAGCAGGACAATGATCCAAAACATACATCAAAATCATCAGTCCTGCCATGACCATCCCAGTCCCCTGACTTGAACCCCATAGAAAACCTGTGAGGTGAACTGAAGAGGAGAGTCCACCAGCATGGACCTCAAAATTTGAAGGATCTGGAGAGATTCTGTATGGAGGAATGGTCTCAGATCCCTTGCCATGTATTCTCCAACCTCACCAGGCTCATAAACCTGTGTTTTGTTTGCAATTGTTTGATATCCATGAGAGCAGAGTATTTTGTGAATTTTTTGAACGAAAATTCAAAAAGTTAAACAATAAAGACAAATGTTCACAGCCTTCTTTGCTCAAATTTACCAAGGGTGCCACTATTAGTGGAGGGCACTGTATGCCTTTAAACACTCATCTAATGTACTTTCTCTCTTTCTTGCTCATATATCACATTATAAATGAATCTAGCAAGAAGTGGGAGAAGGAGAAAAAAGATAACATGTTATTCAATTTATAACCACTGTCATTACTCAAGGACACACTCTCCTACTTACATACATGTACACACACACACACACACACACACACACACACACACACACACCTTTTTAGCCAGTCAGGTTGCATGGTGAAATCAAAGCCTGGGTGAGATGAGTGGAGAAGAGGAAAGTGAAGTAGCTGAACCTGCACTGGCCTTATACAATAAAGCTCAGCGCTGCAGTGTGAGAGTTATAAGATTGAACTTAGTATCAAGAACCACTTCAATTCAGAACTAGTCTATAGTTTCTCAGGAAAAGGCTGTTTGACTCATTCCACAAACAGTCAACCACAAATTATTGTTTTTGGGTGACATATAAGAAAAGGTGATTTGGGGCTATAACAAAACAGGTGAAGGTCACATGATGATGGCAACATGGCGTATGTAGCATGTCTGGATTGTAATCATGCTACACACATATACTGATCAGTACATATGAACGGCTGAGCAGTAAGTACTGAATCGCATACATTAGGTACTGTCACAGTATGTGATTTCAGATGCAGCCTGTGTGTGTGTGTGTGTGTGTGTGTGTGTGCATGGTGCTCACATGGCGTATTCTTGTCTTGCGCCCAGTGTTAAAAGGATTGTGCCCACTGTTCCCACACCATGATACTTACTAAAGATGATGAAATTAATGATTATCCACATAAAAGTGCAATTGTAAATACTCCCAAGATGGGTCTAAAAAGGATTTGTGGTCACATTAACCACTTTAGGAGGTCCAAGGTGCGGTTTAGCCAGATGTTAAGCAAAAATTCATTTGTCTTCCCAAGCCACATTTGACAATCTAAACACCTCATGATACATTACATCAGAGCTGTAATGACTGCCAAAGAAAAAAAAAATACAAAGCCTTTGCTTGAAACTAAAATAAAACCAAAAAACAATTTGGTGGTTGAATGTAATGAGCTGGTTTGCATATTACATGCATACATATATACAATAGAGCAGTCTAGTAATGCATGTGCTTAAAATTAGGAAGCAACAACCAGATGTAAACAAGTCCTACAGCATCTGAGGCTTAGAATAGGATGCCATGAACCACACAGACTTTTTCAATCCAGTAACCAGATCTTGCTTGGTTAAATATAGTTGTTACAAACTGTTTTAATGGTGTTCAGTATTCTTATTGCCAGCTATATGCAACAAAACGGTTCAAGCGGCAGAGTGTTTGAGTGTCTTCGGCTAGTCTATGAGACTAATGATTGAAGCTAATTATTTGGATATTGCATGACTGTGTATGCTAAATGTAAATGGAGAATAACAGTAGAAACAAGATAAATCTGTTGGGAAAAGCAACATTTTCTTCAGCTGTGTTGGTAAATTATATTAAAAAAAAGAGTTCCAACTAAAAGTGAACTTTTATTAGTGCTCTAGTGGTGCAAACGGTTAGTGCACGGTACTTATACAGGTGAGGCTTATAATGCTGAGGTTGTGAGTTTGAGTCTTACCTTGAGCATGGCTTTTAAGAGCATCCTTCAAGTGTAGTCTTGCCAAAGGTTAACTTTCTGTGGGCAGTGGTAGCTTAGTGTTTAAGACATTGGACTATTGATCAGAAGGCTGTGAGTTCAAATCTTAGTACCACTAAGCCATCACTGCTGGGCCCTGGAGCAAGGCCCTTAACCCTCAACTGCTCAGATGTATAAAAATGAGACAAATGTAAGTCACTCTCGATAAGTGCGTCTGCCAAATGCCATAAATGTATTACATTTTTAATTGACCAAATTTCCATAGGCTCCACCATATTAAGTAACGGTAAATTGTGCCATACTGTAATAATCAGAAAATTGCAACTTCTATAGCCCTGGTTATGTCAAGAGTGGTCTTTTTAGATATAAACGTGCTAAACATTACCATTGAATGCAGCTGGAAAATGGAAGAACTGTCAAAATCACTTTAGTGTTCCCTTACACGGACAAAGCCAAAAAAACTCTACATTTACTTTCTCTAGATGTATTTGTGACACACAAAAGAGCTTCTCACAATATTATTGCATATCATCTTGAAATATTGTCGTGACTTTTATGCAGTCCAGATGAATTATTGAATGGCTGTGTACAACAAATAATGACAGGCTGATACATAATACACAGATGGGGTTTAGTAATGTCCCGAGGCACATGGAGCAGTGAGAGAATACATGCATGCTTTAACAGCTTGAAACATGGACCTGCATAACCAAGCACTCTTAACAATCTACTTAATCTCTGAAGAACATTTCTGCTGTGGATAAATCCTGAGTATTGGCTGCTTTTTTTCCCTGTGAATTAACTCTTTCTGTCTCTGTCTCTCTCTATAGGACCTGGGTGGAGTGAGTCCTCCTCAGAGAAACTGGAAGGGGATAGCCATTGCCTTGTTGGTCATTCTGTTGGTCTGTTCGCTCATAACCATGTCGGTCATCCTCCTCACTCCAGGTACACACATACACACATACAATAAGCTTCGTATTTACCAGTTGTAGTAGTTCGGTAATTGTAAATAATTTAGTAATATTATGAATGATCAAATGTGATGAGAGCAAATGTGCAACCTAACACTGTTTAAAGTTTTAATCTGATGTTAAAACCACTCAAGGAAGGCGTTAGTAAAAAGAAGAAAAAGCATTAAAAGAAAGGTTACAGACATGTATAATGCATAATGAGTAATCAGAAGTTCTACATTACAAAGTGGTAGTTCAATGGTTAAGACATTGGCCTATTCAGCTGAAGGTTGTGAGTCTAAACCTTGACACTACCAAGCCGCCACTGTCAGGCCGTTGAGCAAGGCTCTTAACCCTCAACTGCTCAGAGGTATAAATAAAATAAGTTGCATTGGATAAGGGTGTCTGCCAAATGCCATTAATATAAATGTAATAGATTATCATTTGCATTTAATTACATGTGGATTAAAAAGAATAGCCTATTAAAATAAAATTCGAATGCATAATTATGCTAAGATATTTGCTGACAAATATTTTGCTTATTAGATTAAAGATTATATTAACCTAATGTAAGTGAATATTAACTCACATACTGTATACACATTGTGGATAAAAATAACCTTCATCCAAAATTTGGAATTTGCAATCCAAAACTGAAATGAAACAATGAAAATGTTTGTATTGTCAAGCTTGAACATTGAACTTCCCTGTATAGTGTAATTCTTTAAGAGTTTGCATTTGTGTTGTATGTGTGTGTGTGTGTGTGTGTGTGTGTGTGTGTGTGTGCATGTTTTGACAGCGGACACTCTGGCTGGCAGTGACACTAAACTGACAGTGGAGGATCTGTTTAGTCCTGATTTCTACGTACACGATCCTGAGGCTCACTGGATCAATGGTAAGACAATCTACACAGTAAAGGAAACTTTAGGTCCTGAGCAGTCTCCATCTCTTTCAGACATTCTTTTATTTCTTTTCAGTACACACATATACGAAAATACACATATACTATATGGAGATCCATTTGAAATGGCACCCTTTGCTTTGCAGTCCTCATGCAGATGTGCACTTGATGGCAGTAAAGTGGAAAACTATGGGGTGTTTGCTATGGATAGTGCATGAGTGTAAAAACCTTTGGCACACACAGTCATTGCTTAAATGTTGCTTAAATCCCAGCAGTGCCTGATACAGGCCTCCTCTCTAGGGAAGTGGTAGCTCAGTGGTTAGGATGTTAGACTTCTGTTTGGAAGGTCGTGAGTTTAAATACCGGCAACACCAAGCTGCAACTGTTGGGCCATTGAGCAAGGCCCTCTCAATTGCTCAGTTATATAAAGCAAATGAGATAATTGTAAGTTGCTCTGGATAAGTGTGTCTGCCAAATGCCACAAATTCTTGTGTGATGATCAATAAACCTTTGTAATTTTCCAGATAAAGATAAATGAAGTTCTAAGACATTTCATCAGACCACACTGACGAATGCAAAGAATGAATCATGATGAAATCAGCTGTGTATAATCTTCACAGTACGTCTGTATCAAACAACGCAGGCTATAGATAAGTGAAGAATAGACAAACTGCTGAGGTGTTTAATTCCTCTTATACCACAACACTTTGCCAGTGAATGTCCATGAAACAAGTTAGCTCCTGTTATCACTTACGTTATAGCAGCTATAAACACCTCTACAGCCTATTGAAGTTAATAAGCTTTTTACAGAGAATCTGCAAAGCTCAAAGCACTCCATCTTTTCTCAATCTTCGCAAAAACTTTACCTAGGACTGTTACAAAGCAAGGACACCTGTTAAATAAACCTCTCCTTAGAATGTTAATGATTATACATTTTGCTTTGTTAAATAACACCACAGTTGCGTATTAACCGTAGATTATGTGGAGTGTCCACCATACAAGTCCCTGTGAATGAATTATTACTTCAGAAATGATAACGTATTAGAATAAGCCCATTAATATAAAATTGTGATTAGACTTGTATCCAGAACTTCTGACAGAGCTGCTGTTATAGAAAATTAATCAATTCCTTCTGACCACTCAGTATGGAGACTTCAACAGCAATGTGGTATAAAATTGTACTCAGTTAAATTAGACACTTTTGGCAAGCTTTTCGTTTTCATAAGTTGCAACCTTAATGCTCAATTAAATGTTACTGTACATTCATGAAAAAGACACCTTTGAGTGTTTTTCTCTTTATCAATATTGCATGTTGTTCCCTGCTCTCAAATATCCATCTGCCAGGATTTCAGCCAGTGTCACAGGGGGATTTAGGAGAGAGATGCTGATGAGACCTCTATTGATGTTGGCTTTGCTGAAGAGTGCATTAAAGGCTTAAAGTGGGTGCTTGGCAGGACACAATTGAACCCCAAAATGAGAAATGGGACATCCTACAGACTTGTGGAGCTTGTGTGCACACAAATGAGGCCCACAAGACCTCCAGTGCACCAGGGCCTATGAATACTGAAAAGATATGTTGTTTTTTTTTGACGCTATGCTATGCATCTGTTCCAATGTAAATCTTGAATGTTGCACTGGAGGTCCAGTTGTTGTGTATACTTGTGATTGTTGTTACTGCTGTGCCCTTGCACAAGACTCATAACCTTCACATGTGCTATGCTTGGATTGCAAGTAGAATAAATGTAAATGTATAACAAATTCAAGATCCTACCACAAGCCCATATCCTAGATGTACTACTATCAGAAATTCAGAACGACTGACTGAAAACCTTCACAGACACACACATACAACTGCTATGTGAGAACCTCAGTGAGTGACAGCAGGGCTTACGGCTTGATTTACAGCATACTTTACTGAAACTAGTGTCAGTGTCCTGAAAGCTGTCTCGTTCTCATTCTGGGCATTATGATAGATGGAGCAGAGGGTTTTATTTGTGTTGGAAGTGGTTGTCTATTATATGATTAGTGTGATTGTATGTGTGTTATATCTGATGTATTTTGTTTAGTGATTATATTGGAGTAGTTGTCTGTATGGGGGTGGTTGATGTCTAAGAAAGAGAGGGAGAGAACTATTCAGTGTGGGTGTTATATTCACTCAGGTCTCTAAGCAACATAAATTAAATTCGGTTATATATTTTTAGCTCTATTTTGTACAGACACAAACATAATGTATTGAAATAATGGGTAAATTTTATTTGGACCTGAGATATTTCTTCTTTTTTTCTCCCACTTAAATTCAGTGAAATTTGCAGTCAGAAATGAATCTGTCTGCTCTGATATTGGTCGAGCAGCAGTAAAGGGGGTGTCTTTTGAAACCCACCTTGGTCCAAACTTTTAGCTCAGACCCCAGGACATTTCTTTTTGTCGTTTTTTTCCTGATGTCAAGCCACAAGTCCTGTCCCATTTCTTATAACCCGGTTTTGCAGATTTGTACACTATTTCTGTCACCCCATTTCTGTATAAATAGGCTTCTCCAAAACACTAACAAAATACAACATACTGGGGTTATTTTTATCCATAACATATAAAACAACAACCAAGTTGTGTCTACTAAATGTGAATCACAATGTTGACATGTCATTATGTATGTATGCATGTACTGTATAGAATTAATAGAATCAATATGTCTACACAAAATGAATTACAGACCCACTAATACACATTTTATAATTTACCATAGCAAAGTAAACACTCACAAAAAGTAAACACAAAAACAGAAACACATTTGTTAAATCAGCCAGTCAGTTATTCCTACATAAACTCTATCTATCTACATGCAGTGGAATTGTATATCACTGAGTCTGTCCCATGTATTATATTATATATGGGTGTGTGCTTGGATTTTAAAGAAATGAGAGGACCTGATGTGATTGGATAATACCTAACTGCACCTCGTTAATAATGTATTTAATCCAACCCAGTTCATTTTTATAACTATTTAGACCTGTGCCACACCCATATACTCCAATGAACTTAATTTGTGCCCTTGCATGATTATTACAAAAATAGGACCTTTTATATTCATAGTTGATTGAGTCAGGAAGAAACATTTTGTGTGTGTGTGTATTTCATTAAACTCTACAAACCACAGATGGATAAGGCAGCTCTATCTTTAAATATGTCCCATTGTAATAGTCTTCTGCACACTTTATACAACACAACTGAGAACGTTCACAGGTAATAGCACTGCACATGCAATAAGAAACCTGAGTTATAGCTCAATACCCTCCCCTCCACTGAGGTGCAGAATGTGGTATTGCTCTTTCAGGGTTTGGAAATAGCTGTAGGAAGGTTAGATGTGGTACTAAATTTCTGGAAGGAGTTTCATTTGGAAAGCTTTCAAAATGAATAATCAATACATTAATGGAGAGGGTAACCCACAATTTACTCATAGCCTTTAACTGATCAATATGGCAGGAGAACAGTGCTGAGAACTGCTAATAGCAAATATATAAATATAGAATAGTGCTGAAAGTCCAGGTGAACCAAGTCCATAAGCGTGCGTGTGTATGTTCCAAACTGTGTGTGTATGACTCAGAGTAAAGGTGAGCAAGAGAGAAAGTCAGAGATGACTAGTTTGGAATTTGAGCTAGAATTCAGACCATCCCTAAAATAACTGAACTATGCTGCAACATTTTTTAAACGCATACCCAAATGCTGAGTGTATATATAAATATAAATATTTAAATACCATTTCTAAAAGCAACTGACAATCACTTCATACCCTCACACATAAAACACACATCTGTTCAGCCAGCATGTGGCAAAACAGAGTTAGTTAGTTAGTTACATTTATATAGAGCTTTTCTAGACACTCAAAGCGCTTTATATAGTTTGGGGAGATGGGGGGGGGGGGGGGGATCTCATCAACCACCGCTAGTGTGTAGCATCCACCTGGATGATGTGACGGCAGCCATAGTGCGCCAGAACACCCACCACACGTAAGCTATTAGTGGAGAGGAGAGAGTGGTGTAGTCAATTTAGGAATGGAGATTATTAAGCAGCCATGATAGATAAGGGCCAATGGGGGAATTTCGCCAGGACACCTACCCCTACTCTTTTACGATAAGTGTCCTGGGATTTTTAATGACCACAGAGAGTCAGGACCTCGGTTTAATGTCTAATCAGAAAGATGGTGCTGTTTCTACAGTATAGTGTCCTCATCACTATACTGGGGCATTAGACTGCACATAGACGACAGGGTGAGCGCCTCCTACTGGCCTCCTAATACCACTTCCAGCAGCAACCTTGGTTTCCCCAGGAGGTCTCACATCCAGGTACAGGCCAGGCTCAACCCGGCTTAGCTTCAGTGGGAAACCAGGCGAGAGCTGCAGGGAGATATGTCTCTGGCAGAGCAGAGCAGTCTTTCAAATCCACACTACAAACAAAGTTAGGATAAAGAGCCATGTTAATTCTCAATCACCTCGAATTAGTCAACTAGAGCAAACATACAATGTCTAGCAAGCATTATAATCCACCTAACAAACACACTTAAAAAAACGGAAAAGAGAAATTGTGGTATTTAGATATGTCTTCTGAAGGTAGCAAATGGAGAGAAAAAATTAGCATAAAATGAAAAACACAATGAAAGAGTGTTTTGTGCATAGCTTAGACACCACTTCTGACTTCCTAGTTTAATACTCATATAAGTCTACATTTGAGATTTAAAATTATTGTGGCAAATTTGTTATCCGGTTCATTTAATTGCAGTTCACGTAGCTGTTTCAAATGGCTGTTGGAATGCCTTAAGTTTGTAAAAAACCCCCAATAAAATGAAATCTTTTAGCAGTCTTAATCAGTCTTTTGATTAATTTGTATCTACTGTTATATAAAGCCTGTAAAGTGCAGTGGGTAGTGCTGCTGACTCACAGCTCCAGGGTTCCTGGTTCAATCCTGAGCTTGAGTTACTGTTTGTGTTAATGTGGGATTCCTCCAGGTTCTCGGGTTTCCTCCATGGTGCCCCGCGTGTCAAATTTGAATGGGATAGACTCTGTATTTTCTGCAACCCTGACCAGTTCACGGAAATAACCCCCTATTGTGCGAGTGTGGACCATGACCCCAACTAAATGACATTAATGATTGCGAAAGTGCAGGGAGAACTGGGCTGGGCTGCTTCTGCTTTACATGAGACAGCCAGGCCCCTCACTAAGATGCTTGGGGAGACAGGGAGAAAGGGAGGTGGTGGATTGTGGAAATATTGTCACTGGTAAAAATGGAGAGAGATGGGAATTTCTAGAAATTTAACAAGGAAAAAGATTGAGCTTCAGGCATAGTCTTTTACCCAAATTTAATTATTTCACGTATACATTGATATGATAATGAGGATATTATTATATTACAATATTGATCATACCACCATATGGACAGTCCGAGTGTGTCAGTGTTTTATCAGAGCTTTCATCTGACTTGGATGACAGTGTAAACCCACATTCAGTTTAAATCCAATGATTGTCATTTTTCTCTTTCTCAATAAGAGGTGAGTAGGAGAGGTAAATAAAGGGGAATAGGATCGATGCTCGGTGAAAAGGTGTGTATGTGTGTCTGTTTGTGTGTGTGTGTGTCTGTCTGTCTGTTTGTATGTGTGCGTGTGCATGTCTGTGTGTGTGTGTTTGTGTGTGTCTGTGTCTGTGTGTAAGTGTGCGTGTGCCTGTCTGTGTGTGTGTATTTGTGTGTGTGTGTGTGTGTGTGTGTGTGTGTGTGTATTTGTGTGTGTCTCTGTGTGTGTGTGTGTGCGTGTAAGTGTGCGTGTCTGTGTGTGTGTGTTTGTGTGTTTCTGTGTGTGTGTCTGTGTGTGTGTCTGTGTGTGTCTGTGTGTGTGTGTCTGTGTGTATGTGTGCGTGTGCGTGTCTGTGTGTGTGTGTGTCTGTGTGTGTGTGTGTGTGTTTATGTGTGTGTGTGTGTGTGTGTGTGTGTGTGTGTGTGTGTGTGTGAGTTACAGAGAGCAAAATCTTGAATAAAACATTCCCGTGCAGCTCTGTATCCACGAGTTGTATGGGATTGAGCAAAAGCTGCACTGAATAGTATATTATTAGTGGGCAGGTGATTGCAACTGGCAGATATGTGTGTGTGTGTGTGTGTGTGTGTGTGTGTGTGTGTGTGAGTGTGAGGGAGGGAGAGGGAGAGGGGAGGGCTCAAGCGGAGTGAGAAATGTGCAGTCATTGGTTGTTATGGTAACAGGATAGAAGGATGAAGCATGTGGGGCATTCAGGTCTTTTTTTGGCGGTAGCATGAATATTTCAGTGGGTCATTTCCCTTCTAAGCATGTGAGTGTTTGAGAGAGACTGATTTTTATGATTTTCATGGAATTTCATGGTTTGGGTGTGTTAACAAAATTTGTTTGGTAGGTACCAAATGTGCGTGGAAGAAATAAGGGCCAGGAGTGTTTGAATGGATGAATGATGCTTTTGCTCTGGAAGGCTTTATTACACACACACACACACACACACACACACACACACACACACACACACACACACAGTCTACCCAGTTTCCATACAAGACTGTAGCTCTCTATTTATTTTAGGGCATTGTCTTGTTCTCGCCTATCATTCTCTTTGACTAGTCCAAATGAGAGTATGAAAGTCTCTGGTTTCACACTGCACAAAGTTAAGTAGATCAGAATACACTGAGGGGAAATACTGACGGACATGTAGGAAGAGGTGGGGCTGGACTGTAGCATTCGCTCATTCATTGGTCATAAAATTGTGAGAGACAATATAAATAAATCTGCACATGTGAAAATCACAGATATCAACAGAGAAAGCAAAGGTAGTCTTAATTAAAAAAATTCATTAACTCTCCTGTTATGTTGGGGAAAAAAATTACATCCATTATGTTATGGGTCAAAATTACTTCCACAGTTTAAATACACACAAAAACAGCAAAAAAAATGGCTTTAAACAGTAAACCTTTATTATGGCTTGTCCGAGACAAGCCATACGAATAAATATTTGCAAATAAGTTCATGACGATAAATGAAGAAAAGAATAAAAATTCTAAGAGAAATGGAGAGATTAACCAGTATTTCAGACATCTCAAATGTGGAAATGGGTTAAACTGATCCATAACATGTGTGTGTGTGTGTATGTGTGTGTGTGTGTGTGTGTGCATAGTGTATGTGTATGTGTGTGTGTGTGTGTGTTGTGAGTGTGTGTGTGTGTGTGAGTGAGACGTGTGTGTATGTGTATATGGTGTGTGTGTGCGTGTGTGTATATGTGTATGCGTGTGTGTGCGTGTGTGTGTGTGTGTGTGTGCGTGGGACGTGTGTGTGTTTGTGTATATGGTGTGTGTGTGTGTGTTGTGAGTGTGTGTGTGTTTGGTGTGTGTGTGTGTATGCGTGTGTGTGTTGTGAGTGTGCGTGTGTGTGTATGTGTGTGTATGCGTGTGTGTGTATGTGTGTGTGTCTATGTGTGTGTGTGTGTGGTATGTGTGTGTGTATGTGTGTGTATGCGTGTGTGTGTGTGTGTGTGTGTGTGTGTGTGTGTGTGTATGTGTGTGTATGCGTGTGTGTGTGTGTGTGTGTGTGTGTGTGTATGTGTGTGTGTGTGTGTGTGTGTGTGTTCTGAATTAGTGTGTAGATGGAATGTTAGTGAGAAAGACAGAAGGAGATAAACTGTTTCCTGTAGGATGTGTGTGATGAGAGGCAGTGCAGGCAGGATTCTGATTTATGTTCATTGGGATGTTGAGCACCTCCTCAGAGTTAGATAAGCAGCACAAACGCTTTTAAATTCTGGATATAAAAGAAAGTGGTGGAAAAAGAGAGAAAGGGAAAAAGAAGAAACGAGTATGTCTTCTTCTAATCCGTCTAAACTGCATTCAAACCTATATCTCATATGTAGACACACACGATATCCTACACAGTGATAAATAACGGATGTACCTCTCCCATGAGCCAGTAAATCTCTGACTTAACTCTGGTTGTTCAAACAGCTTACCCGTGTGAGATTTAATGCACGAGTAGTGTTAACACAGAGTGCTAATTTTAATTCCCACACAGTTCTCACGTTCTAATAACTCCCCATCACCCAATTTTTTTTTCCTGTGTATCTGAAGTACAGAGAGCTTCCATTTCTCCCCCATGCAACAAGGGGTCTATCTTTTTCTATCTTGATGCTTATGCCAATAGTAAAGGAATAACTGTCAAATGAAACACAGGAAGGTGTTGATCCCTGGCATCACGGTGCTTCTGCATATACTCTTTTTGCCTTTTCATTTTCTCTCGGTATCTGAGAATGTTAGTCATAGATAATTTCCACCTCACAGTAGGTGTCCTGAGAAGATCTGATGCAGTTTTCCTTTATGGCATACAAAAATCAATGCTGCTTTCTGAGATGTTGCCTACACATTGCAACAGCTCCACTGGCACAGACTTCCAAATGCTTACATGTTTATCTAACAGAGAAAACGCTTGAGCAGTGTAAATATCCAATGTAATAACCACATGGGTCACTGTGATGTAGTAGCTAATGTTTAAAGCGGTCTAGATTCTGACTTGCTCACAGCTGGTTGTAAACTTCACGCCTGGTCTTAATGAAAATTTGGTTTGTGACCAGTTGTTACACCGGTCTTAAATTTACATCAAGAAAGTTATGACTCAGCTTATGACCAGGTGTAAATCATGTGCGTGCCACCAGGTTTAAGGGCGTAAATAATCTCTTACAGCCAGCGGTGGAAATGGCCGAGATACACTGGGGAGGACTTTAATTGGGGAATTTTTGTTTGTTTGTTTGATTTAAATATGTGTAAATATAATATCAATATAAACTTCTATAACATATAATAATATTACACTTATTTCATGTCTCCTATAGATTTTTGCTTTCTTGAGTATCAAGACAGAGGTCAATGAACAACATTCATGATTTATGTGAGGCACAAAATAATCACTGTTCATTCATCCTTATCTTCCTTATTGTCCTCTCACTCCTAGCTTTTTTTTCCAGGTAGTCCAAATTAATTTAATCTAGGTTTTTTTTTTATCTTGCCCAACTCATTATCTCTCTCCCCTTCAAACTCTTCTCTCTCTTTCTTGCCTTTTTTTTTTTTGACTATTAACAAAATAAGTGTGACAGCCTGTGTCAGTGCAATAAAAACAAAATGAAAGTGGTACAATAAAAGCCCATAGTGGCTTGGGGATCTGGAGAAATGACAAGTTAAATCACTTTACAAGCATTTGACTATTGAACATGCTTCTATTTGTAATAAACATGGAGGCTAACATAACTATGGATATAATACTATGCAATTTATGATAGTGAAAATAACTTAAGATGAATAAGGGTGTTGCCCTGGGATGGATTGGCACCCTGTCCAGGGTGTACCCCGCCTTGTGCCCGATGCTCCCTGGGATAGGCTCCAGGTTTCCCCGTGACCCTGAAGGAAGGATAAGCGGTATAGAAGATGGATGGATGGATGGAATAAGGGTGTTTAAAATAGATTAAACCTGGAGTATTACAGGTATGTGTATCACAACTGTAACTGTAACTGTTTCTGTTAAGAATTTCGGCTTTGTTAAGACTCCGTTAACTTCCCTGAGGTGGTCTGATCGGTCCTGTGAGGATGTGTGCTGATAGAGAAGTGTTCCCATTGGCTGCAGACTGTAGGTATTATGGCCAATCACGATAGTCAATATCGCACAACCACATACAAAATATTCCTGCTACGCTTATGTTGAGAACTCGCTTTCGTATGCTTTCTAGTTGATAAAAGATAGAAACCCTCTTCATTTCCCAAACAAATGCAGCCCGTCTGAACTGGAATGCCGCCAGTCCTAATGGTAGCTTATCAGCTCTGTGCCTAATTCTGGTGTCATGCAACTTCCTTGATTAAGAGATGCTGCTGTACTTAAAGCTAGTTGCTTTTACTGTCATCATCCCAAGAACTGACTATTTTCCTTATCTAAAGGGCGAAAGGATGCGTAGCATTAAGCTGTGTTATGATCTACTAATCATCCTTTATATAGTGACATTTTAAATATCTTATCGTATCTATTGGGGACAAATCACAGTGTCACTGAAATGGAAAAGGCACATCTCTCTAATAGCCATACAAGACAATTTCCACCATTAAATTTTGAGTTTGAATATGTGTTCAAGTGTTTTAATATCTTCTTTCTTTCAGGAAATATAACACGAATGTAAAAACATGTCGCAATCAGTGTGGTGAGATCAGCCAGATTCAGTCCATACTGTATGTTTGCAGCAGGGAGAAAGTCCCTGCCCACTCCTTGAAATTCACTCCCCGACTCAGCCCCCTTGCATTCTGGGTTAGAGGGATGCCATTAGTTTCCCACCTGTCACAGTGACACTAATCAATCATGGATCTTGTGAACTTATATATGTGCCAATCAGGCAAAAAGCACTGATCTATTCCTATACCCCTAGCAAGTATTTAATATAAACTATGAGAAAGGAACTAGGTCATTTTCCCCACTCTGTCAGAGCAGGTGCTCTCTTTTGGACTCTTAACCATGTACAGTACGCCAGAGGCACTGAGTAACTGCACTACATTGGTAGAAATCTAATGTACTCTTTGAAATTCTGCTTTCCTACATCAGTAATTGGCAGTTTTGACAGGCTGCTATTGCTCAGTGAAAATAAGCAAGAAGCCAGACAAACAGACCATTAGTTTAAAATGAACTGTGATGTATTAATTCAGCTACTGATCCATTCTACATACAACTTATCATCTGAAACACAAGCGCCAGTTATGGGTCAATGTAATTGTAGAGTTTGTTGATTTGGGTTGTTCTACAAGTCATAATCAACGCTCACAGCAGGTGTCACATTGTAGGAATACATTAATCACAGACTGATCCATAATCCAAACAGACAGAATAGGGTCAAAACCAGAAAACGCTACAAATCCAAATATGACCTGGGACTGGGATAGACACATAGAGAACTGTGAACAAAGAACCATGTCTCATTGGTAGAACAATATAGAGCTGCAGCAGTAACACTAGGAGGATTTCATAATAGTTTGTGTCCTAAATGTAGAAGAAATACTGACTTCTATGGTTCTATTAAGTCAGGAAGGCATCCAGTCATGATAAATCGAGTGCTTGTACAGAGTTGCACCTTCAAACGAGACTGTAGAGCAGTTTGTGTACAAATAAACTGGTTTGACTCAAAAGAAATAGCTGATATAGTCACAGAATATTTGTTTGATTTCTACAAGGTACTTTTTTTTTTTTCGGTGTAACCTCTAAGCCTATAAGCACACAGTGATAAAAATAACAAGAGACAGGTGATCAAGAGAAATTCCATGTAGGAGCTTAAACAGGAAGCAGAACAGGAAGGTTTGGTGAAGGTATATACCTCCTATGTAGCATTTGTGCAGTATGTCTCTTCAAAGCCATATGCAGTGTGAATCTGAAACAGAATTAGAATTTTTTTATCCTGCAAATTGACAGAGTATGCTTTGGTTTAACATATAACTGCACTGTTGAATGTTCAATTCTTATGAAAGGAACTAACTTGTTAAGGTTCACAACATTAAATATAAATATTAATGGATAAAAAAATGACATGCTTTATTAACCCTTAAATGCATAAATGTTTTGCCAATCATTATTACATACAGAATGTATGCGTATATCTAACAGGAAACCCTGAAGCATGGGGAGAACATGCAAACTCTACACACACAGGGCAGAGGCGGGATTCAAACCCCCAACCATGGAGGTGTGAGGCAAACGTGCCACTGTGCCCTTCACACTGTAACTAGTTAAGCATATTTTAGATAAAACATAAGTGTCAGTGCAGCATTACAGGAAGTGATAACAGTCTGGGATTTGTCCTTGCACAAATTGTAAACATATTCCACGTAAATATTGGGTGCAGTTTTGGTAAGCTGTCTTTATGTATTATGAATATGTCCTTATCCATGACATGCTTTTCATTCAATTTCAATTAGTCTTACGTGACTTTTTGATCATAGACACTGTTGTTATGAAGTACATCTGTTCAGGTAGCATGTGGTTCTTCTTCTGAGGGGGCAGTAGCTCTTTCCTAATGGTAGTTTATCAGCTCTGTGCCTGATTCTGGTGTCATGCAACTTCCTTGATTAAGAGCTGCTGCTGCTGCCTAGTTGCTTTTACTGTCATCATCCCAAGAACGGACTATTTTCCTTATCTAAATGGCGAAAGGATGCGTAGCATTAAGCTGTGTTATGATCTACTAATCATCCTTTATATAGTGACATTTTAAATATCTTATCGTGTCTATTGGGGAGAAATCACAGTGTCACTGAAAAGGAAAAGACACATCTCTGTAATAGTCATACGAGACAATTTCCACCATTAAATTTTGAGTTGTGTTTGAATATCTTCTTTCTTTCAGGAAATATAACACGAATGTAAACACACACTGCAGTCAGTGTGGTGAGATCAGCCTGATTCAATCCATACTGTATGTTTGCAGTTGGGAGAAAGTCCCTGCCCACTGGAGAGCAACCTCATCAGATTGCTCAGAAGAACCCCAAGTGCTCAAGTGTCTGCAAGAGGGAAAAATGGATGACGCTTCTCCCTGGAGCTAGGAAGAGATGAAATGAAAACAGGCTTTCTGGGTAAAATTGAACAGCTGCTGAAGAAAAAGGGCAATTTAGAAAGAAGTCTGAAAGTAGATTGAGAACAAGGGTGGACAAGCAGCTGTCTAGGGAAAATGAAACGCTTGGATGTGTTTAAAATATACAGTCATGTGAAAAAATAAATACACCATGGAAATTGTTGGGTTTTTTTTTTTTACATATTTGAACAAGCAAACATTTGATCCTCTTTGAAACAGTGCCTATTAATAAAGGTGATACACTCTATCAAATAGACATTTTGTAGTCATTTTCACAATTTAAATAAAATAAAAAACCCCAGATCAGTCACATGGAAAGAGTATGTACACCCCTAAATTTATCACACCATCAAATCCATAAAATTAGAATCAGGTGTTCATGATTGGGTGTCAGTGATCAGAACCTGCTTAGGGGGTGCAGGTGGAACCGGTCTTATTTATACCTCTCTCATATCTAGTGTCTGGTGTTCCCTTTGCTATTGAGGTGTGTGGTGTCATCATGCCAAGATCTTAAGAGTTCTGTAAGGCCTTCAGAAAAAAGGTTGTGGGTGCCTATGAGTCTGGCAAGGAAATTAAAAAGATCTACAAATTATTGTAAGTCTTGCAACTGTTGGTATCAAAGTGCATGCTTCTATAATCAGAAAGAGATTACACAAATTTGACCTGCATGGGAGGCGTGCCAGGAAAAAGCCTTTGCTGACTAAAAAGAACATTAGAGCAAGACTACAGTTTGCCAATGAGCATATAGGCAAAGACCAGGCCTTTTGGAATAATGCGCTCTGGACAGACGAATCAAAGATAGAGTTGTTTGGCCACAGTAACAGCAGACATGTTTGGCGCAGACCAAAGACAGCTTTTCAGGAGAAGCACCTCATACCAACTGTTAAGCACGGTGGTGGAAATGTCATGGTTTGGGGTTGCTTCAGGGTCTGGATTCAACTATGATCATATCATATCAATGAATGCTTGAAGATACTGTGAGGCCATCTGTCCAATAGTATTATTATTATTATTATTATTATTATTATTATTATTATTATTATTAAAGGAGATTTGATGACCAAGAAACTTTTGCAATAGGTTATATAGAAATTTTTTATTACATGCAAATACTAGTTGTAAAAGCAAGGAATGAGACTGTGTGATTTGCTATGGTGATAATATATACAGATATAGATCCCATTTAACTCTTGGAAAGTACTGGACCATCTCTGTGGCGTATGTGTGCTGCTCTCCTATGCTGCTCACTGTCCTTGAACACTTGAACAAGCTCTTACTCTTACATCAGGCTGAAATTTATCGACTGCAGCTCTGCTTTCAATACACTCCACTGTTCACTCAAACTAAAATTTCTTCTAAACACACACACACACACACACACACACACACACACACACACACACATATATATATATATATATATATATATATATATATATATATATACACAATCACAGTCCTGATCTGACCTGCATTGCAGAGGGTGAGTTTTTAGCATTCAGCACGGTTTAAAACTTTGTGAAAGATAAGAAGGTTTATAAGCAGATACTGCATATTTATTTTGATATGTCATGCTCATCCAGCATCAGTAATAAAATTGCAAAGTGCTTCAGGGAGGCAGTAAGTCAATTGTTCAGAAAAAGTCCTTGTTCACATACTTGTCCTCTCTCTCTCTCTCTCTCTCTCTCTCTCTCTCTCTCTCTCTCTCTCTCTCTCTCTCTCTGTCTGTCTGATTGTTGAACGTTTTCAGAATCTGAAGTCATCTACAGGAACCGCCATGGCCATGTTATTAGGTTCAACATCCTTACAAATGAAACAGAGATCATCCTGATGAACAGCACATTTGTGAGTGAAGGTGTTTTTATCTCTATGATCAGAAAACACTCCATTAGCCTTATCTACACAGTTGCTTTAGTTCAGGGCCACAACCACCTTCCAACCATAGACTCTTATTTATATAAATATATATACAATATGCTGCAGCAGTCTTAGGGGAGCTGTGTGTTTTATATAAATGTCTTACATGCCTATTTTATGCCTGTTACATTAGTGTGTCCATAGAAAAGGAAACATGATTGACAAACATTATTTTTCTGATTAAAAGCATTACTAAAGTTATCTGGGATTTTACCTGCATAATAATATAAGCATAGCCAGTTGTCCAAGAAGCCTGAAACAACCAACCAGTCAGATTCTTTATTAAACAGCACGACTATGCTTAAGAGAATTAATGCAGTTTTAGATGCAAAGGCAAATTATCATTTGATTTTATGATTTTTAAAGGTTGTTTTGCTGTTTGCTGCCCAATGAAATCATTCATTTGATACATAAAATAATAATTCATTGCTTTTGAAAGCATCTTTACTTCAGAGAAGACACAAGTTTTATTTTATACATGCAGTTGGGTCCAAAAGTCTGAAACCAAATTGAAAATCTGGGATTTTATATTGTTTCATTTAAAATTGGAAGTAAACAGAAGGTTTTAGAATTGAAGAAATAAAATAAATGTTCAATATATTGAATATTTAATATTCTAGATTCTGCTTTATTATAGGTTCCTATTTAAATGTAAGCAAATGTGTGATAGCATGTTAACTGCTTCATACAAAAGGTCAAAAGGTCAAAAGCTCAGATTTTCCCCATGCCTAATCTGTTCTACTGAAGCATGTTTTCAGACGTCACACTGATGGATTTGATCTAAAATAGATCATAAGTTTTTGCACAAACTTGTGGAGTCCATGCCAGCTCGAGTCCACATTCTTATTAAAGCAAACAGGGGACGTACAAATAGTAAGCAACTCTGAAATTCATGTAAATATATATAAGATTCTACTTTTCACTCAAACTGTTGTCAATAACATAATTTGTATTGAAAATTGTTGCATTAAATTAGAAAAGAATGCAAAATAGAAGCATTTTCACAGTGGTCTCAGACTTTTGGACCCTACTGTAAGTGTTTACTTTTAAGGACTTCTCCATTTTATGCTCAGACTGAGTGAATGTGTGTAAAGTGTTTGGTTAAGCAATTACTATAAGACTTCAAGTTATTGGAAGCCTAGACGTCTTACAGGTGTTTTCAGACTGTGTTAACTGCTTTTATTTATTTTAAAAACAAACTTTTATTACATTTAAAGCAAATTTTTATTATAATTTTACTAACTTTTCTGAAAGTTTAACCAAAATTATTAAACCATTGTTTTCAACAACGTTTCACTGGCAGTGTACATACAGTCTACACTATATGCATATTGTAAAATCAAACATTTTATGCACGGATCATTAGAAAGAATAATTTGTTGTTGTTTTTTTATTCTCAGGTTGCTTTTAAAGCCACTAAATACTCAATAAGCCCTGATATGAAGTATGTGCTTTTTGCGTATGATGTTAAACAGGTATGTGCATTTTTGTCTTACTTTGGTGGGACTGTAAAAAAAAAAAAAAAGCTGTATCTTCACTCACTGAAGTTAGAGTGCTGTTAATATTTGATACCTTTTGAATGGATATACTGTATGTGACTTGAGCTTGCTCTACAACATAACAGGATGTCTGTCCTTGTTCTTGTTCTGGCTGTCTTAATGTCTGTCAAAGCTTATTTAAATGCACTAAAATCCTTTTAAGATGTAGGGTTGCCAGTTTGTGAATAGTTTTACTTCAAATATCTCCCTAGTCTCTCATATCTGACTCTAGGACACAGAATGCCATGTTCTAAAAATAGCACTGGGATTACAGCACAAACATAGTACAATATAAAAAATCTTCACAAAGATAGGATCCATCCTTTTCATTTCCATGATAATATGAGATGTCTGACAGGATGGGATTCAGACAAAGTGATTGAGTGAGAGAGACAGAGAGACAGTGTCTGTGTGTGTGTGTGTGAGAGAGAGAGAGTGGGAGACAGAGAGATAGAGTTTCAAGTTAAACTCATCCAGGATTACACCCTTTAATCTTGTTACTGTAGTGATTAATCTGATACACACTTCCTTCCATTCAGAGAGATCAGTCAGCTCACAGCCCACTAATCAATCTGTAATTCTTTTAAGGATGTGTGTCTGATGTGTGTGCATGTGTGCGTATATATATATATATATATATATATATATATATATATATATATATATATATGTATGTATGTGTGTATATATATATATATATATATATATATATATATATATATATATATATATATATATATATATATGTATGTATGTGTGTGTATATATATATATATATATATATATATATATATATATATATATATATATGCTTAGAAGAGTAGAGCATAGAGAGTCTCAAGAAACGGTAGATTGGATGTCTAAGCTACTGGGGTTAATGAAAATCAATGGATGAATGAAGATTTTGTTTTCCCGGGAACATTGTGTGATCGGCTTTGCAAGAATATTCTAAAGCAAACACAAGTTTTCAGAACATTACACATTAGTTTTGTAACATTAGAGCCAAACTGTAACAATGTGACCAGTATGCCAGTCTGAAACACAGTAGACTGAAGATTGCATGTAGGCTTGTTATTTAGGATTGTGTACGTGGCATGGTAGTCAGTACCATAAAATGTTTCAACACAAATTATTCTTTCTTCTTTGCTCTAAGCACACCCACACTCCCACACACCCACACTCCCACACACTCACACACACACACATGCTCAGCTCACTACTCACGGAAGAGAGAGAAAGAAAGAGAGATCACATCAATATAGTACATACACAAATAGGGCTCCGGTGTGCCACCTTAGTCATTTCCCCTGAAGCCACCCTCGTGCTGAATCATGCCCACACCTGCAACACAAACCCGTCAAAGTTGTTAATGAACATTTGTTCATAACATGTTCCTAATGTTCTCTGTTCTCAGCACTGAAGCAGTCACATCATTATGCTTCTTATATTTCATAAGCATTTTAAAAGACTGTAATGATAATTGCTGTAACTCTGTATGAATCACCCTTTATGAACAGTAGCTGCTCATCTTCACTGCGCCTGTGTGTTACCATTGAAAGGAATCCATCATCCTTTATCATGTTTACACTCAGAAAGCAACATATTTTTTTTCCTTCTAAGCAGAATGGTTAGTCAAAGCCAGCAGCAGAGCCACTGTCATTACTCACTCTTACTCCGTTTCTGCCTGTGAGAGCATCAGTCATCACGTTGTCTCTTATTTCCACTTTTCCGTCTCTTCCTCCCCCTCCATCCATTCTCCTGTTGACTTTTCTTGTCCTCATCTCTCATCCAGAGCACTATTTGTTCAACTCATTCAGAACACTATTTGTCTCAGGGAGTAAAAGAAGCGGGTTTGGTTTTTAATCACCCACAGAACGCTATCTGTATCTATCACTGTAATGTCTATCTCTGTTTGTCTCTTTACTGCAGCTGTCTGCCTGACATTACTGTCTTCAATCCTTCTCTCTCTTTCTATATCCTATTGCTGACATGTGTATAGTAGTAACACCGGCTGCAGTTGTGTATTTCCTTGATAAAACTGAAGATGAATGAATGAATTATTCATTCCTTATAAACCTAGCTAGGCATTAGATATTTGCTGACATACTCCTCTCTGCTTGTGATACACTAAAGTTCCCTGGTTTTCTTTTTGGGATAGTAATCACTCATTTGCATACAGTATATGTTAATACAGTGTGCATTTTTTTATGGACACCAATGCTCCATTACATGAGTCTGGTGCGATACTGTTTGCTGTCTAGCTTCACAAAGCCCGTAGACCACCACAACATTCCCCGTCTGGCAGTGTGATAATGATCATAATGGAAACCAATGAGAGTACAGATTTTGAATTCTCTCACTGATGCATTTGGCTGAGAGAAGCCTCTGAACAGATCACTATGGCAGGGATTTACTTAGAAATTGTTCATGAACTGCATTCTTTATTGGATGAAGTGGATCTCAGTGATATTGTCTGAATCTTTGGGAAACTGGGGCCCTGGGGATGGGAACATAATCTTTAGTGGAAATTTTCTTTAGAGGAATTTTTTCAAGGGCCTTCCTCAAGGGTACAGCCATCTGATCTGATATGTGCTCATATACAGGAGCCTAAAGCATATCCAATCAACTCTTTATTGGAGCTCATACAGGTCCGATCAGGAGTCTGATCCGAGCTCCTACAGAAGCCCATATTCATTCACCTTTTTAATCTGAGGTCAAACGAAATCCCATATCCAATCAGCAATCTGATCTGAGTGCGTACAGGAGCCTATAGTCGATCAGCTCGTTGATCTGAACTGGACAGGCCTCCCAGCCAACCAGGGTGCTGAACTAAGCTCATACAAGAGCCCATAAATGAGCTCACACAGCTCTTCATCTGAGCTCACGCAGTCCATAGCCAATCAGCTGTCTGATCCATCCAAAAGGCAATCAACCAGGCTTAGTCTCGGAGTAGGTATCAGTCTACTGTAGTCCTCCATAATGGTTCATGAGTTTTCTTTTTCTTTTCTTTTTCTTTTTGCCTCTGTGTGTGTACGTGTGTGTGTGTGTGTGTGTGTGTGTGTGTGTGTGTGTGTGTGTGTGTGTGTGTGTGTTTAAAACAGTTAGTTAATACTTTCTTTATTGTCCACCCTGTTGATGCTATTCAGGTTGTTCTCTTTGATCCTCTATCACAGCACTTTCTCAATGCTGTGCAGTCTAGTGTTTTTCTGCACCAACAGGTAATGAAGCAGTGGTAGCTCAGTGGTTAAAATGTTGCACTACTGATTGGACGGTTGTTAGTTCAAATCAAAGCATTACCAAGCTGCCGCTGTTGACCCTTTGAGCAAGGTCCTTAACTCAGTTCAGTTGTATAAATAACTTTAAATGAACCAAATTGCATGCTGAAGCATTCACTTGTTTGTGAATTTTGGAGCAGAGAGAAGCATATACATTGAACTACATTAAATTTTTTACAGTTTAAAAGACTTAAATACTTTGAAAACTTTAAAACAAATATACAACCCATGTCAGTGAGATAAATATTTGGGCTTTACTGTATAAAGATTACTTTAAAGCAGTTTTGCAGTAGAAAAGCTTCTTTTTATGTGTGTTTCATTTCAGACTGTCTGTCTTTATTCTTTTTTTTTTTTTTTTTGTGATTTCAGGTTTACCGGCACTCCTTTACAGCTTCCTACATCATCTACAATATTCACACCAGGTATAATTCATGCTGCTGTAAAAGCTTCAGAATTACCCCACCAGGAACAGGACCTTGTCTGTCTTTATGTGCATTTATATATGTGTGTGTTACAGGGAGGTGTGGGAGTTGGACCCTCCAGAGGTGCTTAACTCCAGATTGCAGCATGCTGCTTGGGGAATGCAGGGACAACAGCTGGTAAGAGATACGATTAAATTGAGATACAAATACTTTCTGTGTATTTTGTTAAAGTCAGTGATATCCTGTCATATGCAATTTCCCTGAGCATTTAGATGTTGCCAAAATGACATGAATGAATGCCCTGAAAATCTGTAAAAGGCAGACTAATTGTAGTGTAATTATAGTTTGCATGTAGTTAGACATGCTTTCTTGGTCATTCTCAGTTGGCAGATTGGATGAGGAGTTCATCAGATAAGCCTTTGTTGGAGAGTGTTAAATGCTAGCATGACCTTCAGATGGAAAAGAATCTGTATTTACTATCACTGTCCAGCAGGGCATTTTCAATTATGCAGTGTTGACTCAGTGCTCTGCTCAAGCTTGTCTTTTTCATTCCTTGAACACATCTGATTCAAGCTCACAAAGTGTTTGCTAATTGGCTACTGAGCCAAATCAGTAGTGTTAGAGCAGGAAAGACACAATGCAGAGCAGTGAGTCCTCAAAATAGGAGCTGAACTACATGAGTACTGATTCTCCACAATGCCTTCACCATGTGACTTGATCCTCTTTATAATGTCTCCTCTGTATGTAGGTGTATATCTTTGAGAATAATATATATTACCAGTCAGACGTGAAGAGTAACTCACTCAGGCTGACGTCATCGGGCAAAGAGGGCGTTGTGTACAATGGCATTGCTGACTGGCTCTATGAAGGTATGAAAGCGCATGGTTTTGTCTTATACTAACAAATATCACAGGTCTCAATTAACCTGAATTAGTTGTTTGCACTCTCTGGTGGTTTCTGGAAACAGTGCGTTGAAATAATGTATTTTATTAATAATAGTAATGGAAATAATGTATATTTACGTCACATGTTTCTCAGTAACTAATTTGTTAAAGATTAAGCAAAGCACATTAATGAAACAGTCTACAATAACTTGACATTAAATCAGTGAAAATTATAATATAATATGAGTGTAATAAAAAAAAGATAAAATAAAGGACTTAAAAACTCCCATTAGGCCAGGTTAAGTATGTTTTAATAGAGATTTTAAGGTTGTTTGCTAGTACGTACAATAGTTCTGCCTGGACATATTCTGTATACAGCATGTATTATTTTACCAACCAAACTGTGCTGTTTCTTGTACTGAAGCCCATGATCTGCTTGTGCTTGTCCGGCGGATCTGTGAACTTCTCTCAAAACCCTTTTTCGACAAGCAGGAGAGCACATTAAATGTTGTCAAGCCTGAAAAAAATGGAATGTGTGGTCTGTTAGATTTAGGAACAAAATATTACCTATGGTTTACATAAAAATGATTACTTTTCTCATCACAATGTTTCTCATTATGATAAACCTAATGTAACAAGTTTCTGATTAGAAGAGTGAGTGTGGTCAAGTCCCATTGTATAGCTAACTATAGTATATAAATTAACATGGCTCCAGCATGTCAGCTAGGATAGCGTAGTGGTAACATGCATGGTTCAGTAGACTGGTGACTGGGGGTTGAGCCCCAGCTCAGGTTAATGTTTTTCAAATGAGCGTTTTTTTTTTCTTCACTTTAGAAAGTTCCTCAAGGTAACATTGAATGAATTCCATCTTCTCCTTTCTTGCCGATGGAAACTTTTGTTCTTTTCTTAGATTAAAAATTTGACTATTTAAAAAAAACACAGAACACAGAAATCCACACACTGCAAAAAAAGCCAAGTGAATTTACTTACTTCAAATTCCTACATCGGTTCCATGTGATTACATCATTTGTTTTCGTACATCAAACATGATTTGAACAGTTAACAGCACCACCTACCTCAACACTCTCCTGAAGGCTTACGTTCCCTCACGCAATCTGCAATCGGTTAACGACCGACGCTTAGTAGTTCCTACTCATCGTGGCTCAACGCCCCTTTCCAGAACCTTCAAACTAACTGTTCCTCAGTGGTGGAATGTACTTCCAACCTCAATCCAGACCGCAGAATCTGTCACCATCTTCACAAAACAGCTAAAGACCCACCTCTTACCTGAACACCTAACTAACCCCTAAAACGCCAACCCCACATTATCTTTAAAAACAAACAAACAAACAAAAAAAAACTTACACTGGCTCTTAAACCTCTACACTGTGCACTTTGCTTCTCTAGGACTCAATTTAAAGATCTTGTATGGTAGCACTACTTGTATTGTTCTCCGCTTGATATATCGCTTTACTTGTATTTCCTCATTTGTAAGTCACTTTGGATAAAAGCATCTGCTAAATTAATAAATGTAAATGTAAATAACAATATCCTATTTTAGAGATTTTATGCACCAAAGATGTGCCAGGGCCATTTACTGTAGTTTCTTGTTTCACAGAATAGTAATCAAGTAATCTTTAGACTTAGTTCTCAGCATCAGTACCTCTGTTTTTATCAAAATTCAAAAAGCAGGAAGTTTCTGGTTAGTTTGAATTCACAAATAAGCAATTGCATCTTCCATCTAGCTGAGATCAAATAAAACAGTTTATCCTGAACACTGATTAAAGATAAATTTTGTTCTGTACGACTGATTTGGAGCTTTGTGGTGTGTGGGTGTGTAAGAGTGAGTGACTTGAATATGAGTTAGTTGGTACAGATATGCTACTGAAGGTTTGTGTTCACGTTTGGTAATTAAATTGTGGAGACAAGTCTTAATTAAGCCCGAATGCTGCTTCCAACGGCAGGAAGACCGCACTCTACACCTGCACTCCTCACCTTCTCATCTCTCACCCCCTTTCACTCACTGTAAATAAAAGAGCACTTTTCTCCACGTCTGCCTCCTGTGTGTCTGTGTTCCGCCCTGAGTAACTACAACACACACACACACACATACACACACACACACACACACATTCACACACACACACGCACATACACACACGCACATACACACATACACACACATTTTCACACACACACGCACATACACACATACATACACACATATACACACACACACACACACACACACACACACACACACACATACACACACACACACACACTCACACACACACACACACACACACACACACTCACACATACATTCTGCTCTGGCCCAAATTGATAATGAAGGGTCTAATCAAAATGCAACTCACTTCATCATCGCATTAGATCACCTTATTATACTAACGGCATCAGTCACTTACAAGCAATGGACATTCTATCTGTGTGTGTGTGTGTGTGTGTGTGTGTGTGTAGAGGAGATTTTGCATAGTCATGTCACTCACTGGTGGTCTCCTGATGGTGAGCGTTTGGCGTTCCTGGTGTTGAACGACAGTCTGGTGCCCAACATGGTTCTGCCCACCTTTACAGGGGCCACATACCCCAAAGGAAGACAGTATCCATACCCTAAGGTACAACAAAAACTCACACACACACATATGTAACACTTCATTTTCCAGCCTTTTGTTGCCTGTGTTCCAACTTTTGTAAGACGTGTTGCTGCCAGCAGATTCAAAATGACCTTATTTTTTTCTTAAAATGGTACATTTCCTCACTGTAAACATTGGATATGTTTTCTATGTTCTATTTTGAATAACATATGGGTTTATGAGATTTGCAAATCATTGCATTCTGTTTTTATTTACATTTAACACAGCGTCCCAACTTTTTTGGAATTGGGGTTATAATTAGCTGCAATAGTCAGGTATATATAAGCTGTTCTGTTCTCTATGTGTGTGTGTGTGTGTGTGTGTGTGTGTGTGTGTGGGTGTTGCTGTGTCTGAAGGCAGGTCAGCCCAACCCCATGGTCAAACTGTTTGTGGTGAATCTTTATGGACCAACACACACCCTGGAACTCACACCTCCTGATGGCCTCAAACTCAGGTGGGTTTGATCATGTATCCTGGGAGATACAAACTGTAAAATTCAAAATAGATATATCATTCTGGGTGGATGGATAGATAGATACATACATACATACATACATACATACATACATACTGTACATACTGTACATACATTCATAAAACTTTATTGTTATTGCACAGTAGTTGCATTACTCACCAATGAAATGTAGCATCTTCCAGAAGTGCAAATAGTAGCATTGTGCAGATTAACAAAGTACAGGTTGAATATATAAATACTAACAATAACAACAAGGCTATGGGCAGTGAAAATGTGCAGTAGCTATAGAGTAGATAACATTATGAATGTTATAATAGAAAAGCTATAATAGGTATTAAATAAATAATATATGCCGGTATTAGTCATAAATATATGTAAGAGATATATACAGTACATTGTATATACAACAGTACCCAGATTATCCATGGATATTTTACAATGTATATACAGATAATATACAGATATGTAAAGATGACCTAGGATATATACCATGAATATCCAATTATGTAGAGATAATACAGAATATACAGTATAGAACAGAACTGCAGGATGATTACAGGCAGTAAAACATCAGTGGCCTAATGATGTAGGGAAGAGTTCAGCAGGGTAATGGTTGTGGGGAAGAAGCTGGCCCCGAGCCTACTGGTTCTGGTGTAAATTGTTCTATATCTCCTCCTGGAAGGAAGGACGTTGAACAGTTTGTGACTGTTCACATCAGGAGTCTCTGATGATGTTGATTGGTCTACGCAGACATCTATACTGTGGTGAAGATGGTCAATGGCTGGTATTTGGGCACCAGTGATGCACTGGGTGATTTTCACCACCTGTTGCAGGGCTTTTCTTTCAGACACCGTAGAGCTGCGATATCACACTATGAGTTGGTCAGGATGCTGTCAATGGTGCAGCGATAGAAACTTGTTAAGATCTAGTGGAGACAGACTTTCATCAGTCTCCTCAGGAAGTAAAGATGCTGTTGTGCCTTCCTTTCCATAATTGAAGTATTATGGTGCAAGGAAAAGCATATTTCCATATGAAAATGTGAAACTTAATTGTTATGTATTAATCAATAGCAATTTATTATTATCAGTATTATTATTATTATTATTATTATTTCATTTTTAATGTTCTTGCTTTTTAAATCGTGAAACTTGCATACTGATAAAAATGACATTATTACAGTGTGTGAGTGAGTACACTAAGATGTCTATCTTTCTAGGCATCAAGATTACTCTCTTTACATTACTCTCTTTTTTTTCTTTTAGCTATTTTTAGTAATGCTTATGTCTGTCTGTGTGTATATGTGTGTGTGTATGTGTGTGTGTGTGTGTGTGTGTGTGTTCTGACAGGGAGCACTATGTAGTGATGGTGAAGTGGATCAGTAAGACTAAGACTGCAGTTAGGTGGTTGAATCGAGCTCAGAATATCTCGATTCTGACTGTGTGCGACTCTACCACTGGAGCCTGCGTCAAGGTACACACACACACACACACACACACACACAAAACACACATGCTCACTCACTCACTCACTCATACTTACACAGAATAGCTTTGGGTGATAATAGGTTTGTGTGTTTTAGAGACATGAGGAGACATCAGAGCTCTGGCTCTCCAAACAGGTGAGATCTCTCTCTCTCTCTCTCTCTCTCTCTCTCTCTCTCTCTCTTTAACCCCTGCATTCTATTCTAAAGAATATTACCTTTAGAGTGCTCTTCAGTTAAAGAGCGCTACACAGCTCTAGAGCATTAGCACCTGGCCTGAGTTTTTGTCTAGTGCCATGTGTGATTTTTTTTTCTCTCCCTATTCAGGATCAGAAGCCTTTTTTCTCACAGGATGGCAGCCGCTTCTTCCTAACTGTTCCTGTAAAGCAGGGCGGCCGTGGAGAGTTTCATCACATCGCCATGTTCACCACACAGGTGAACCTTGCTGTCCTGTGTGTTAAATCTGTTGGCTATATTTACATTTACATGTAAATATAGAGGAGCAAAGTGATCAATTGTTACAATAATGCTGACTGTCTTCTTCACTGAAACGTTACTTGCAATAATTACCAATAAAAGTATACAATCATTACATAACTGCTATTGTAGAAAGTCTTCATTGAGAATTTACCAATGGAACACGTTTTTCATTCTCATATAGCATAGTCCGAGTTTTAAGAATGACTCAGATTAATAATCGGTACAATATGAATGTATTATACAAATAGAAATATTAAAAGAGACTACAATATATTATCATATTATCATAGGGTCTGACTAGATGTTTAAAACAATAGTCTATGACTAAGTAGTCTTTAAATTGTTTTTGCTACCATCCCCATAAACCTAAATCTATAATGTCTTGATGACTAAGGGGAATTACTTTCACAAACAGAAGTGTGAAAATTGTCATTGCAGCAGTTTTTAGAAAATGGTGGAACTGAAAGTCTCACTAAAAGAGTCAAGGAAATTAGGAGTTAGTCTGAGTTAGTGTATCAGGAGTCTGTTATATTCCAAAATGCAAACACAGGCCATGCAACAGCATTTCATCACAGGAAGAGAACGGACTGGGTATATGATTGGGAGCATTTCTATCTTTTCCTGTGCTTTTTCTGTTGTGTAATTTTTTTAATCTTGACTGCAAAATGAAGCAATTTATTATTCAATATAGATAAAAAAGATAATGCCTTCTAAACCCATTTTGAATGACTTCAAATTCTGCATTCAGCAAAATATTTTCTTTTAGCTCTTTAGATTTAATCACAGCACGACACAAACATTTAGTGGCTCTCAAAGGCTTGATTGAACTGAATCAGGTGTTAAATAATTAAAAACTCTTTGATGAAAGAGACTGATACCAAAAAGGAAGGTGGAAGGCTTTTCTTGTATAATACATTAGAGTTAGTTAGAGCACTTCACTAGAAATACTTCTTTGGTTGACCTAGATGTCATCTTGTGTTGGAAAATTCACTTAAACCACTGCTTATTTCCATATTTTTGGCCTGTAATGTATAATAGTGTGTATAATTAGTGTGATTTCTCAAGGTTTACTGCTTATTGCCAAAGGTGATCTTGGCTACATGATAATTAATATGGATGAGTTAAAGTGATGGTAGAATAGATTAATTACATATGTTAATTAGTGATGAAGTGATCTCCCATGTAGGTTTTATTGAACTTACCATGGTGGTGATTATTACTTTCTCAGATTAGGGTGGATCAAAATGAAGTACGTCACCTGACATCAGGCAACTGGGAAGTGACAGAGATTCTGGCCTACGATGAAAATTCCCAGACCATGTGAGTCATTTTTTGCCATCAGCCATATCGCGCGCACACACACACACACTCACACACACACACATAATAATAATAATTATATAATAATAATTATATACATATAATAATTATATATATATGTATGTGTGTGTGTGTGTGTGTGTGTGTGAGGGGTGTAAAAATTCATGGCGATGCAGCAACAATAATCATTGCCTGATTATGTGCCATTTTCAATTGATTAACACATTGAACATTATTAAAGTACAGTAGTTAAAACTTAATAACAGTATTTACATGATCCATTCTGACTCTTAGCAGTATATACAAAATCTGTACATTAGAATGTAACAAGATTAAACTTGTTACATTGTTACTTGTTACTTTCACTAACCGTGCTCTCAGAGTAACATTACTCTCTGTAGCCCCAGATGTGTTTTTGAATCCCCTGTTCTTCACTGCCAAATATGAACTTCCCAATCGTTAATAAATATATGCACACGGGATATGGGAAAGAGCTCGTACTGTTTAAAAATTTTGCTGTAGTAAAACAGGTAGTAGTATTAAAAAACACAAAAACAAAGAATGAACTTCCACTTTGTTTGTCCACAAAATATAGACTTGTTTTCATTTTTTATTACTAGCAAAGCAGCTGTTTGAAAGCTAAGGTGAAAATAATCGGGTAATGCATTCTATGAAGCCGATATTCATAAATTACTCCTGTGCTTATGATTTTTTTGCTGTAGGTTATGATTCCTTGTAAGCATTTTTATCAACTATAATGATGCTGCATAGAGCTCTAATAATGTTCCTTAATAATGTATAGCAATATTGTGACATGAGTATCACTATTCATTGTAATGCTTGTGGGTTACTGCACAATCTGTACATAATTATTAAGCCACTGTAATATTTCTTAATCATTCTAACAATATTATAAACAAAATATTGGCACTGAGTGCATCAAGCAGTGTGAATATGCTGAATATGGGCTTCATTGAAAGTGTTACCGTTTAGACTTCAACAAGATCTGTAAAATTCTGTGACTTTCCCATGAACACTGGCATGTTTTTACCCGACAGATATTTCTTAAGCACTGAAGGATCCTCAAGAAGACGACAGCTCTTCAGGTCTGGATCTTTTACATGTTCCTTACAGTCTACACAATGCCAGTACTAATTCATTTACTGTGGTCTTAATTTCTATTATCAGAAATAGATTGAAATTTGTACTGACTGCTGTACAATATCATTCGCTTAACACTTTTTTCTATGTTAAAGTACTTGCTCTCTGGGCTTGTTGAGCTGAGTTGGAGGTGATCAAATACAAATGAAGGCATTGGATGGTTCTGTGTTCAGTGTTTCCACAGTTGGTCTGTTTCCACGGCGATGTCTTACCTGT
The DNA here is from genome assembly GCF_023375685.1 of Ictalurus furcatus. Taxonomy (NCBI): domain Eukaryota; kingdom Metazoa; phylum Chordata; class Actinopteri; order Siluriformes; family Ictaluridae; genus Ictalurus; species Ictalurus furcatus. The sequence continues at coordinate 23,426,301 of NC_071260.1, read as the reverse complement.
GACCTGAACAAGGCCCACTGCACTTTCTTTAGTGCTGACCTCGGTCCAACACAGCAGCACGTTATACTGCACTGTAAAGGTACAGCTCTCATATCAATCCATAAGCACTTGCTTAGGAAAGTGTGTAATAGTTAACTGTAAGAGTTTAAGTGTTAATAATGTATTATGATGATAAATTTTGAGTTCTACTCTTTTTGGATGCCATTAATGCATCTCCCTGATTTCATCCTTTACATCATCTGCAATCCTCGGCGCAATCCTCGGCAAGTCGTTTGTGCACCGAAACTTTATGTGATTCATTGATTGAGAAAGCTGCGGCTGTTTTTAAATGGAGATTACTGAGCGTCTGTGAATAACCATGATTATCTTGAGGTTACAGGGCATTATATGGATGAAAATTGGAAACTGCACTCACATGCTCTGATGTAATGAAAACAGAAATGAGGCACTTTGTTGAAGCACGAGTCGAGAAAAGACATTAGGCATGCTTAGCACAAATTTTTTTTTTTTTGCATTGTGCAAGGAACATGATTGCAGCACTGAAACGTCTGCCTTTTGAACACCTGCCCTGGATCTCACACAGTATCCAGTGCTTTATAAGCGTCTCTTGAAAAAAAAGTAGGTTATGTTGGAGAAGTACATAGTAGCAGTGGTACATACTGTATAATAGTACATCTAATATAAGACTTAAAAATAACATGTAGCCCTCAACCCAGTAGTTAGAACTTAATGAGCAATCCTTAGGGTCAAATGTAAGCTAAGAAAATATTTGATTAACTGTTATTAACTAATACAAAGATACTATTCATTATGGTTAATTATGTTAGTCATTCCACAGCCATAATAACTTTGACATCCCTTCTCAGAGTGTACTCATAGGCCACATTTTTATCTCAGGGGCCAAAGTAAGTTTTAAATACTGTGTTGAGGACTACATACTGTATTTAATTTATATACCATTATATACCGATCATCCGTAGCATTAATTAATATTGTGTAGGTCCCTCTTGTGCTGCCAAAACAGCTCTGACCCATTGAGGCATGGACTCCACAAGAACTCTGAAGGTGTGCTGTGGTATCTGGCACCAAGACATTAGCAGCAGATCCTTTAAGTTCTGTAAGTTGCAAGTTGGGGCCTCCATGGATTGGATTTGTTTGTTCGGCACATCCCACAGATGCTTGATCGGATTGTGATCTGGGGAATTTGGAGGCAAAGTTAACACCTTGAACTCTTTGTCCTGTTCCTCAAACGATTCCTGAACAATTTTTGCAGTGTGGCAGGGCACATTATCCTGCTGAAAGAGGCCACTGCGATTAGGGAATACCATTGCCATGAAGGGGTGAACTGGGTCTGCAACAGTGTCTAGGTAGGTGGTATGTATCAAAATAACATCAACATGAATGCCAGGACCCAAGGTTTCCCAGCAGAACATTGCCCAGAGCATCATACTTCCTCCACCAGTATGCCTTCTTCCCATAGTGCATCCTGGTGCCATCTCTTCCCCACGTAAGCTACACACACACACCAGGCCATCCACATGATGTAAAACAGAACATGATTCATCAGACAAGGCCACCTTCTTCCATTGCTCCATGGTCCAGTTCTGATGCTCGTGTGCTCATGCTATGTGCTTTTGGTGGTGGACAGGGGTCAGCATGGGTACTCTGACCAGTCTTGGGCTACACAGCTACATATGCAGCAATCTATGATGAACTGTGTGTTCTGACATCTTTATATCATAGCCAGCATGAATTTTTTCGGCACTATGTGCTACAGTAGCTCTTCTGTGGGAACAGACCAGACTAGCTAGCCTTCGCTCCACACACAAATCAATGAGCCTTGGAAACCCATGATGGGAAACACCTCATAAGACCTGCTGTTTTGGAGGTGCTCTGACCTGGTCGTCTAGCCATCACAATGTGGCCCTTATCAACGTCACTCAGATCCTTATGCTTGCCCAGTTTTTCCTTCTTCCAACACATCAACTTCAAGTAAATGTTATTCACTTCACCTGTCAGTGGTTACTGTCACTGATACTATGCACTTAAAAAAAGCATCAACCAAATGAGAAAATGTACTGGATTATGTGGTATTTTATACTTGTAAGATATTACATTACTTTACTGTAAATATGTTTTACAGTGGTTTACTGTAAATTTGACAGTACTTTACTGGCAACCCTGCTGTAAAAAAATTCAATTTTTTATAGTGAACCTTAAAAAATGCCTATGGAAATATATGCATCATGCTCACATTGCACACGTCTGTTGTAAAAGGCAACATTAGGAACCAACAAGGGAGTGTCTTGGAAGTGCACGCTTATGTACTTATACTGGTGCATATACCACATTGGGCATTATGGGTTACTTCTCACTTAGGCTTATTGGAGATACCAGCTTACTGTAACACATGCACATCCACACACATACAGAAACACGCATAACTTTCACCTGTATTATTGATTTGTCTAGCCCAGTTTTGTTTGATGTGTTTTATCTGTCCTGTTTAGGACCTGGAGCCCCCACAGTGATCGTCCACACACTCCACACAGCCAGTGAGTGTTTATTTCCAACATATTCATTCCATGTAGACATACATACATGCACACCTACACACACTCACCCTCCTACACAAACACATACACACACACACACACACACACACACTCACCCTCCTACACAAACACCTACACACACACACACACACTCACGCTCCTACACACACACACGCCACACACCACACACACACACTTACCCTCCTACACTTACACACACTCACCCTCCTACACAAACACACACACACACACACACACCACACACACACACACCACACACACTCACCCTCCTACACAAACACCCACACACACACACACACACACACACCACACACACACACACTCACCCTTCTACATCAACACCCACACACACACACACACACACCCCCACCACACACCACACACCCACACACACACACACACACACACACTCACCCTCCTACACACACACACCCACCACACACCACACACACACACTTATCCTCCTACACAAACACCCACACACACCCCCACACCCACCCACCCACCCACCCACACACACACACACACACACACTAATTCCTTACCTACAGTAGATTTCTTTGAAGCATTAAACTGCCTAGTGGTTAATTAACTCTGCGTTATATATACAGCATTACCTTTATGTTTGATGTAAAGGCAGGTACACATTCTGAGTGGTTATGTGTGAACACTATTTTTGTGAGCAGCAACTATAGCATAACTATTTTCGTGGTCATTTGCAAATGTAATCAACGAGTTGTAATGTAGCATATGTCATGGCCATGTGAAGAGCAGCACTGCTCCATTAATAAGAAGTAAAGTACCACCTCAGTAGCACCTTCAGGTTTTCAATAAAGCCACTTCAGTACCCATCCTGCACTGGTTTTAATGCTGTAATGGCAGTTGTTGTTATGATTAAATGTACCAATGGGGCCTCTGTAAACCCCAGATAACTCACTTTTATGGGTTTTCCCTCCTGGAGGCAAATTCCTGCAGTGAATATATGGTTGGGAGACATCTACTAAATCACACTGTAGCACACAGTAGGAGAGCCATAGTGAGTGGCCATGCTGTGTTTATAGAGATTTTAATTTAAAAAAAAAAAACAAACGGAAAAAAAGCTTAATCTGTTTTGATTTTTCATCCTGTGTCTGTGTGCCCAGATTATTTTATTCTGGAGAATAACTCTCTCCTCAAAGCTATTCTGAGATACAAGAGAATCCAGATCACTGAGTATAAAACCCTACAGACTGACCGCTTTGGTAAATATTTCTTCCCATATGTTCATTTCACAGTTTGCAGACAACTTTTCATTTTATACCATTAGTTTAATACTTTTAGGAAACCATATGATGTTTTTGCTAATACATTTTTAAATGTAGACAGGAGCATTTATTTAACTTTAACAGGCATCAATCATGTAAACCACATAATGCTTTCTTTTCCCTGAAGAGTTTTCTTTCTTTCTTTTTTTAAGACCTGCCTCTAAAGATTTCCTTCCCGCCAGACTTCTCTGACTCACGCCATTATGGACTACTGCTGATGATGTAAGCATTTTGCTGCTCTAAAAGCAGTCTGTATCCCACATGGCTTTAAAAGAAAAGATATGCCTCGATTTTAAAAGATAAAATTATTGACTTTTTTTTCTCCAAAAAGAAATGGAAATGCAAACTTTTTAAACACAGACACACACACACACTACAGCCTCAGACTCCTGTTCTGAAGGGCGTGAAACCCCATCTGGTCTTCTACTGTTGTAGTCCATGCACCTGAGGGTTCAATATGAGATGCTTTTCTGCTCACCATGGTTGTAAAGAGTGGTTATTTAAGTTACTGTAGCCTTCCTGTCAGCTTGAAATAGCTGACTATTCTCCTCTCAACTCTCATCAACAAAGCGTTAAGAACTCCCTCTCACTGGAGGGTTTTATTTGTTTATTTATTTATTGCATCATTCTGTATAAACTTTTGTGTTTTGAAAATCCCAGGAGATTAGCAGTTTCTGAAATTATCAAACCAGCCTGTCTGGCAACAACAATCATGCCACAGTCTGACTCCACAAAATGTTTCTGTATTCTGATGTTTGTGAGCATTAACTGAAGTTCTTGACCTGTATGTACATTATTTCATGGACTGTGCTACCGTCACATGATTGGCTAAATAGATAATTGGACAAATAATTGCAGGTGTACAATGTTCTCTTACAGTAAACTGGCTGGTGAGTATATACATTACCAATCAAAAGTACACACTATACTGAAAATGAAGGAGATTTTTAATTGTCTTAAAGAAATTGAAATTTGTTTTTAAGGCAATATACTTATAGTTAAATAGTTACTGCCCATTTCTGAATTAAATTGGAATTTTTTAATTAGTAGTTTTTACTTAAAATTAAATTGTTTCCCAAAACAAGTTTTCATTTAGTTTTCATTCATTTCACTTAGTAGAAGCAGTGAGGAGCACGGCCTGTTTGGGAATTTTAAGAAATGTCTCCGGGGTGAAGCTATAAAGCTGTTTGAGAAGATGCCAAGTATGTGCAAAGTTTCAGCAGGAATGCAATATTTTTCATATGTTTAACATGTTTGTTTTATCACTGCGTAATTCCCTGTGTTGTATTGATAGTGTTCATATTTTCATTATTGCTCTAACATAATAGAAATGAGTGAAAATGAAGAAAACCCTTCCATGTCCAAATGTTTATTTGTTACTGTGTGTGTGTGTGTGTATATATATATATATATATATATATATATATATATATATATATATATATATATATATATATATATATATATATATATATATACAATATACAATATCTTATCATACAATATCTTATCATACAATATTTTACTTTTTCTTCTTTTTTTTGTTGCATGTGACAGTAAGGGAGCATTTGTTGTTGTTGTTGGGTTTTTTTCATTTTGGGTGTGTAAACCTTTGCAACTGACTTTTAATCATAGAAGTCCTAGCTCTCATCATACTATTAAAGAAACGGTTAAGAACTATTATTGCTCGTTTAGGACTGATAGGAGAGAAATGGAGATGGGGACCTGTGAGACTTGAGGAGAGAGAGAAGGGGAAACAGAGAGAAGCATCTCATAATGATCATTATCATGCTGTGTGTTTACATTAGGAGCTATTGTGATGAGTGAAAGAGGAACACAGCTGCAGGTAGTTTTGTATTTATACATGAACACCTTTTCTGAAGGAAGGATCTGCTGTCTACATTAGTATCAGCATACACAGTAAGATTATATTTATCCACTTACACTGATTGTGTTAAATGTTGTAATCATAATATAGAAAGATGAGATAAGAAAAACTCTTAATACGCTCTTCCAAGTCTTCCGTGGATTTAATTTGTGTGCCACAGTCAAAATGACCCAAGATTTCTCTTGAGGTGCTAATTAAGTTTATAATATATATTTAAAATTCTTACCAGCATTATTATTTTTTTGCACTTTTACCATCTACTGTGTCTTTAGAGTTCATCTCTTACAACATTATTAATATTAAATGTTTATGCTGCCATCTGTTCATGCTCTCAGTTTCTTTGCTTTTGGAATTAGCCTAAAAATTCAAAATGACGTGACGCCCCGCAGCCATATGGGGCAGCCGTGGTGCAGAGGGAGTCCTGGGCAAAAAACATTGCAACTTATGTTGCAATATGTCTCTGAAAAATTAAGACATCATTTATGACTGTCTGGCTGTTCAGTCAAACCAAAAAGGACACTTTCTAAGTGCAAGTTATTCTTAGACTGTGGGCTTGGGGTCTGTGTGTGTGTGTGTGTGTGTGTGTGTGTGTGTGTGTGTGTGTGTTTGCTCTTTTGTGTGTCTGTTGTTTTGCTTTTGTATGAGCTGCTGAAAATAGTTTTGTGCATATAAAATACGGTTTTTTAGTGTTTTCTTACGCTCATTATTTTTTACCTACTCTCAAGATACTAGCAGTGAAATGTCAGATGCACACAGTTTGAGTATTTTTGACCTTGGATGTGTGGATATTTAAATAATTTATGAAGGTTTTTAAAGAAGACCATTTTAGGAAATAGAACATAATTTATCCATCAATAAAAATACTAATTATGGCCAGCAGTGGGTAGCGATGCCACCTCACAGCTCCAGATTGCACAGTTTGATCCTTAGCATGGGTTACTGTTTGTGTGGAGCTTTGCATGTTTTTCTATTTTAATGGACAGTAAATTTTCCTTAGGTGTGAATGAGTGTGTGAATGTGAAAACTCTTCAATAAGTGAAAAAGAAACGTTTTTCTACTCTCATTTCTCAATATAAGTTCCTTAAATGGGACCTACGAGGCTGATTGATCCAGTTCATCCCTGAAACCTCATATCCTGTTGCTCTGTGTGTTACAGTGACAGCGTTCCCGGTGGTCAGCAGGTGGATGACCAATACTCAGTGGACTGGGACTCTGTACTGGTGAGCTCAGACAATGTGATTGTGGCTCGTCTGGATGGCAGAGGCAGCGGCTTCCAGGGACAAAAGATTCTCCAGGAAGTGCACAAACGTTTAGGAGTGGTGGAGCTCCAGGATCAACTCACTGCTCTAGAGTAAGCCACTCATGCTGTTTATTGTTTTTGAATCACTTCATTGTTGGCTGATAGTGGGAAGGACAGAAATCTTATTATGTGTCAATCCTGTGCTAACATGAGGCATGTTGTTTGCAGATACCTGATGAAATTTCCATACATAGATCAGAACAGGATAGGAGTGTTTGGCCGGGTAAGACCCGTTTTCCTGCCTCATCTGATTTATTCACTTCATAGGGACCAGTCAATACTATTTTTTAAAAATATTGTATAGAGGACAAGGGGATGAAGTACAGTAGACTGCTAATCTAGCTGACCCCTGTCGTCCACGTCTGTAGTGTGTAATTACCATGGACAAAGATTTTAACACAGTTCTCTGCACTCAGAAAAGAACAAAAACTTGTTTAGTCAAAATTCACTTATAAAGGAAGTCTAAGGGCAAATGTTAGAGAGTCTAAGTAAGGAATGAAACATATTGGGGTGTGCTGTTATAGGTAAACAATTGATGACAGGGCCCAACATGAAAAAGTGTTTAATTTCACTTACACATCAATTCGTATGTTGTAATTTTGATCAGTTTATAGTTACATTTAATGTTATGGAACATCAGCCCTACAAGTATCTGTGAATTAGTTTTTACTGTAGAAACAAAAACAAATGAGTGCATGTAAAAACAAAAACAAATTAACATAGCCCTGTGATCTGCCTTGAAGACAGAACTACACTCAAAGCTGCAGTTGTAGAAAATTAATCAACAACCTCTGAGCAGTCAGATTCACAAATTCATCAAAAGTCGATAGATTCCAATAATACCTGAAAGAGACATATGAGAAAGATTTATTAAAGCTTTTCTCTTGTAGTTCCATCCACTTTGTCTGGATCAGTTCAGTAAAAAGTAATTCCAGTTACTTTCCTGAGTTATTTGGAGTCTAATTTACAAATAGCTTTGAATAAAGAATTGAAGAAAGTATTCTACAAAAATATGTTTCATATAAACCTTACGGCAGCTGCCCATAGACTCTTGTTAGTAGTGATTTTCCATTAGAAGTGAGTTTTCAATTCTTTTCTAAATACAGGGAAACATGCCGAAATTATTGTGGTGATAATACGTGAATAGAAATGAATTCATTTTTATTTGTGTTTAGTAAGAGTGCATGATTTAAGTCATTGCTGTATGTTTATGTATATATATATATATTTTTTTTTATTTGACTGCAGGGTTATGGAGGATATGTGACACTCCTGCTGGTGAAGTCCACTGAGAGTTTGTTTAAATGTGCTGTAGCCATGTCCCCAGTCACTGACTGGACTTTACATGGTAAAGCATACATAATCTCAGCTTTCCCTAAATCTAACCTCTAGCATTTGGCCAATTCCTTTACTTCTTACAACAACACCTATGCAGATACTGATTAGACTGGAAATGTTTGGTCAAATACATTTATAAACACAGTTGCTCATCTGAAATGACTATACTATAGATGATATTAGCTTTCTATGATGTCTAGTAGGTCAGTCAGTGTATCTCTCTCTCTCTCTCTCTCTCTCTTTCTGCAGCCTCAGCATTCTCAGAGCGCTACCTAGGAGTTCCTTTACAGGACGACAGCAGGTACCAGGTGGGTTTGCAACTCTCTATACTCAAGCCAACAAGCTTGCCTGTCATTGTTGTCCTCTAAAGCATTATAAATTTGATATGAAGCAGTTAAGCTGTTTTAAAATACCTGTCTGTTCAGTCCTCCAGCATGCTACAGAATGTGCAGGGCTTTAGAGACCAGACTCTGATGCTTGTACATGGAACTGCAGATGGTGAGAGAGCGAGTGAGCAAGAGAGCGAGAGAGAGAGTTGTTTGGAAATGATGTTATACTGAGATTTTTCCTCTCCTGTGTTTATTTCCTCCAAGCAAATATTCACTTCCAGCACTCGGCTGAACTCATTAAGAACCTGGTGAAGATCGGCGCTAACTATACATTGCAGGTATGAAGGAACAATAAATGCGGAATGCAGCAAATACTTTTAAACATTTAGTGTCATATTTAGGGTTGGACTGCTCAGAAGATACATCAAGAAAACAAATAAACACATGAGGAAAAATAATCTTCATTCAGAATTCTAATGTTTAACATGATTTTCTGGGCTGACCTTTGAGATTATTAAAACTGTCTCTGTGTAGTTAAAACATTATACATTATACAACACATATAGCTGCCATCCTAGAAAAGCAGGCTGTTGTTATTAAACAACCCATGATACCACATTAGTACACAACAAACCCTAGTAATAATGAAAAAAAAAAAACATTTTTTCTCATGAAAGAAGCATACATTATTGGCACGTGGATTCCATTTTATTATACTTTGTTCAGTGCTAATGGCTTTCCCTTTTAATGACACACTACATGGGTATGCCACTGATCCTCATGCACTTTTATAGATATTATTTACATTCAGTACAGAAAGAAGCAGTCTTATGGGTAAAATTTCTTGGGATTTTTTTGGAGTTGCAGCAAAAGTATTAGCACTTAATGTAATTCTTTATTTAATAACTTATTTATATATTTATGATTGCCCACATTTCCTAGTTTCCTGTGTCTAAATACATTGCCTAAATCATGGATTGAAATATTGTGGTTAAAACAAATTGTCTGAAATTGGTGCTGAATGTAAAACAGCTCTGGAGTGTATATCTTATAACAAAAAGCAGAAAGAAAGAAAGAAAAAAACCCAACAAATCTGAGATAGTGAATAACTAAGACACTTATATGTTTTGTGCAAATTCTAATTTTGGCATTAACATCTTATTATGTTTCTTAACCATTTAAACGCCCAGAATCCTTCTACCGGATCAGCTGCACAGATTCTTCAACCTGTACATACTTTTCCAATTAGTTTGAATATAATTAGAGAATAATTGAATAGTTACAGGGATCTGCTCAACTCTGAAAATGACCGATAAGTTGCTTACACTTAAACATAAATATCTCAGATATTCACAGTACTGAACATGAACCATACCATAACTGTTCATAAGCAGTTAGCTGAGATTATCTTGTGCATTTGTACTTGATGTTTACAGCCCTGATGTGTGTTTATTGTGCAGATTTATCCGGATGAGGGTCACTTCCTGTCAGAACAAAGTCGGCAGCATCTTTCGGCATCTCTGAGTAGCTACTTCCGATCCTGCCTGAAGGAGGACATCTTCCCACTCAGTGATGAGGAAGAAGAAGAGGAGGAGTAGGCTGAAGAGTATATAAACAGCAAGACCTTTACACACACACACACACACACACACACACACACACACACACACATACATTCATCCATACAGACCTGTGTAACACACAGTCACACAAACCATTGCTCCCTGTAGGATCCCAGCTTACAGAGGCCTGCAGCTCTAAAAGGAAATATTCTTAGATTTTAGATAAGAAGGAGGGTGTGTGTGTATGTGTGTGTGTGTGTGTGTGTGTGAGAGAGAGAGAGAGAGAGAGAGAGAGAGAGTGACTGAGCGATTAGATATGTATATATGCATGTGGGTTTACGTGTTGATGTTTAGACAATGTGGATGTTGAGATATGGGCCCAAAAGGTGTGTAGGTGTTTTTTTTTTGTTTGTGTGTGTGTGTGTGTGTGTGTGTGTGTGTATATACTTGCTGATGATGGACATTTGTAACTGGAAATGAACTTGGTTGTTACAACAACCGAATCTTTCACATATCAGAAATCACTGCTATTTTAAGCCGGATGCTTCATGCGCTGACCAATCACAGCACAGAATTTTCAATTGAATCCTGATTTGAACAATCACAGTGCAGATTGTCTGTTTGCGTGGACCTGATCCAGTCACACAGCTGCATGTTTGTGTTTGTTTTTTTCTTCAAATCTGCGGTAGACACCGGGACAAAAGCGTTGTACTTGGTTACCGCACAAGAAAATGCCCACTGTTTCCATGGTAACAACCTTCACCAAGAAGAAGTGGTGTTTCCATCAACAAGCTCTAAGCCACACTGAGAGGTTTAAGCGACAAGGTTGACTCTTCCGCGCAGACACACACACACACACACACACACACACACACACACACACACACACGCAGGACTTTACTGAATGCTGTAAAAATCAGACACCCTGTCCACACACAAAACTGCGTCCAACAGGTGAACACATTTATTTCAGTTGGACATGTTTCTGGATCAATATTTCTTTATTGTAACTCAAACAACATCAATTTCAACTAATAACTGCTATCTGATGTGATCACTGTAAGTCTCCTACTCCTATTCCTGAGTCACTTACAAATTCCCTGCAGATAAATGTTGCCATGTCCACAGTTTTCCCACAGAAGTGGATTACTTTTGACCAGAGGGTTTGGAGTTGGTCGTTTTACATCTCCAGATTCAAATTAAATACAAAATTTTATGCATTACAAATCCTACACCAAACTGACCTCCAAATCATCACAAACGCACATGGCCATGGAAACACCCAACACACTCCTGAACTCCTTATGCACTAGCTGCCACAGAGGTGGCTCCTGGTCCCATTCATAAAATAAGCTCTGTACATTTTTGTATGCAGTATGTTGATGATATGTAATAACGTGAAATGTTTTGATAATCTATAAATACTGCTTTAAATACTGCTTTGTTTAAATGTATTGCATGGAATTACTAAAATATTATATTACAGTGGGTTATGGTCGTTATGAGTGGACGTTAAAAGCAATGTGTAGTGTCTGGAAAGGGTGGATTTTCAGCGTTTGTATTGTTTCTGGGCTAGTTTTATTTACCACAGACTTGGCAACCCTGCTCCAGACACGTCAGTTGCTTCTAGAACAGAAAATTAATGTGTAGATATACATTTCAGTTCATAAAATGTATCACTCAATCAATCAATCAATCAACTCATTCATTCATTCATTCACCAAGGTCACTACTTTATCTTGGTCAGGGTGGGAATATACCCTGTATAGGAAGCCAGTCTTTTTCAGGGCATCATGCACACACACGTTCAAACAGTCACTCATACCTAATGGGCTGTGTGGCATAACCTAGTCACCTATGGCATGTTTATTGGGAATCCTGAGCTTGAGTCAGTAACTCAAGCTCAGGATTGAAGACAGGACCCTTGAGCTATGAGGTAGCATTACTATCATTCACTGATGACATCAGATAGCATTGATCAGTTACATGTAATATTATCCAAGTAACAACAAAAAAAGATTGTTCATTCAGGAACACGTACGACTTGAACAAAACACATTCACATGCTGGATACCAATTTTCAGTTATCACTAAATCACTTTGGAGCATTTTGCATTATTTTATTAATGTATTTAAACTGCAAGTGTGTTACAGATTTGTCAGAGTAAAGAGCAGTTTGCACAATTATGTATGTCACAGATAATAAAAGAGAAGTAGGCAACAGATCACACATGGAGACTGCAATAGCTTTAGAGCAACAGTAGTGCTTCAGAGTGAAAAGACTTTCTGGATAGTTGTCATTAGTCTAGCTTATAGGGTTATAGCACAGAAGTGTACACAGCATGCCGAGGGATTGTTTTCTTTGTAATCCTTAGATGTAAATGATTAAGGTGACAGGAGCACATTAAAAGACTGAACGAGAGCATCATGCGGATAGCACTATACCGGAAGCTTCTGTAGCTTTTGTGCAAATGAAAAACTGAAACCTGTTCAAACACAACTCAGTGACTTATTATACAAAACATGAGCTGAATGTGGAAACTGTGTAAGAATATTCTGTACCATATTACCATGTTTAAATCCTTAGTGCAGTCATTAAAGTCATAGTGTGGACAGGCCCTGTGTAAGGGTGCATGTGTGTGTATATAGTAGACTCCAGAGATGGCGATGTGATTTGTACAGAAAAGTGTATCCAGTACATACATACAGTATATTTTTGCGATTATCAGATATCATAGTAGTTTAGCCAGCAGGGTGGATATTGTCATCAGTACATATCTGTGTTGATTTGATTGTTTATCTCTTTTGTAATTCAAATTTACTGTTTTTTCTGCTTTATTTTTGTTTGGTTGGTTGGGATCAGGGCAATGAGAAGGAAGGGAGGTTGGAGGTTTGGGCATTTCTGTCCTTGAGTAATGACTATAAATAAACAGCTCATCCAAACTGACCCAGACTCAATGATGTCATACATTTAATATGTAATTTCCTTATCATGAAATAAATATTTACTGCATTTATTTATACAGAAATAATGATGGTGGAAGTGTAACAGTACAAACCAAACCATGCATGCTTAAGAGTATTAAACAAATGGCTGTTTATTTTCATATTTTATGCAAATCGTTGAAGTTTTTTTTCTTTTTCTGGGTTGGCTACAGAAAATTTCCTCTTCCCCACTATGTGGGTTTAGCATTTTGCTATAAAATAATAACCCTTAAAACTTGATTAAGAGATTTGATAAGCATAAGCCTTGGAATAAATCACTTGTATTTAATTATTACAAGTATTACATGACACTACATTATATTAATTATCCTTACAATAAATATCCTTGCATTAATTGCACAGCTTCATTTTATAGCCAGTGTATTTGAAGTCTGAAGGCAGTTTAATTCCATCAATAATCAATTAAAATGGGGATGGTATATTATGAATTTAAAACCACACCCAGCATACTCTAATAATAAAGAAGACACACATGACAGAATGTTTTAGCAAAGCTGTTCTTCTGTATTTTAACTTCCCAACTGCTAGTTTCCTGAAGGTTTGGGGCATTGTTTGTGGCATTTTGCATAATACTGAACTATATATATGTGAAGGCACCAATGATAATACGATCAGAGTCACATTGTGCTTGAATTCCAGAATTTGAATTTAAAAAGTTCAGAACCTTCTTATGTCATAAAAGTTGAGAACAGAGAAAATCTTGATGTTATGTTCACTAGACCCATTCATAGTCTTTATGAAGACAGCAAAAGTTATCAGCCATTATTGTTTACATTGTGTTAATTGAAGCATGAAATAATGCTTGCGCGGACTCTGATCTTTCTTTCGTGGGTACTCACAATAATACAGTGATGAACTTATATTAATTTATTCAACTGAGCATCATCATCATCACTTAAATACTGAAAACTCACAGAATATACATTATACATCAATCTCAACTTGAATATTATTAAGTATTAATTATTTATATTAATTAATATTAATTAATTATTGATTGTTAATATAATTATTATATTATTATATTAATATTAGAGCAATTACTAATGAGATATGTTGAAGAAATTTGACAGTAAGTTAACAATGAAATTCTCTCAACTGGGCGTCCGCAATTACTCAAAGCCTATTGGCTGATTTCGGTCATTTGACTGGACTGTGATCATTTTTCCATAGCATGGCTCATTTTAAATGGAAAATTCTGTGACCCTGATCTTTCTATCATCTAAGTACAAAGTACATTTATGAGACCATTCTTCAATGCTCAACCAACAGCCATGGACGCACAACTCCAAAAATACAGTTTTGTGACCCTGATCGTTTTTTCATTGTGGTTTTCATATATATATATATATATATATATATATATATATATATATATATATATATATATATATGTGCAACAAAACATTACCAGCCCTTAAGTCATGTAATTTGCGAGGTGGGGCCTCCATGGATTGGACTTCTTTCTCCAGCACATCCCACAGATCTGGGGAATTTGGAGGCCAAGTCAACAAGTTCAACTCTTTGTCATATTCCTCAAACCATTCCTGAACAATTTTTGAAGTGTGGCAGGGAATTAGGGAATATCGTTGCCATGAAGGGGTGTACTTGGTCTGCAAGAATGTTTAGGTAGGTTGTATGTGTTAGAGTAACATCCACATGAATGCAAGGACCCAAGACTTCCCAGCAGAACATTGCCCAGAGCATCACACTTCCTCCGCTGGCTTGTCTTCATCCCATAGTGCATCTTGGTGCCATCTCTTCCCCAGGTAAGCGATGCACACACACGCGGTCGTGCTACAGCCTAATTTGTGCTACAGTAGCTCTTCTAAGGGATCAGACCAGACAGGCTAGCCTTTGCTCCCCAAGCACATCAATGAGCCTTAGGCACCCATGACCCTATTGCCATTTCATCGGTTGTCCTTCCTTGGACCACTTTTGGTAGGTATTAACCACTGCATACCAGGAACACCCCACAAGACCTGCCATTTTGGAGATGCTCTGACCCAGTCATCTAGCCATTACAATTTGGCCCTTGTAAAAGTCGCGTGGATCCTTACGCTTGCCCATTTTTCCAACACATCAAGTTTGAGAACTAACTGTTCACTTGTTGCTAAAATATCCCACCCCTTGACAGATACCATTGTAGCAAGATAGTCTTATAGTCTTATTCACTTAACCTGTCAGTGGTTTTAATGTTATGGCTGATCGGTGCATTTGAGTTCCCAAACTTTTTCTGTTGATCCATTTGGTAGCCCTATGTTATTGGATGATTTCAGAAATGTACTGGATGCGTGGATACACACAAACTCATAATAAGGATTTAAAGTATATGCCAAAGTATATGTATTATTGCAAATATTTAACACACAATCTAATGAAGCTTTTAGTAATATGTTGACTGTCAAAATTAAATTAGTTAATGCAGGAATTAGAGGGGCATATACATTTTGTATTCTACAATTCCTTTTTATTACAGTATGATAATAATTTGACAATTGTCTTATGTGTGATATATAAAGTCTCAGTGTGCCACTTGAATGTATACACACTAACATTTACACAAAATGAGGCAGGGACACAAATATTTACTGCATTAAAACAGTTAATTTTATACTTAATGTTCATCAAGGGTAATAGTGACCATGTCCGCAGGGCTGAGGTACCTTGATGGATATAGACTCAATTCCAAATAAACTGTAATATTGAGCTTATACAACCTTATATTTCAACACAGTCCAGAAATCAATATTTCATTTATTAAAACAATTCATTTAAAAAAAAAAAAAAATCAGAATAATCAAGAATAAAAATAATAACCGAGATCTCACATGTGAAGAGACTTTATCCAAAGTCTCTAAGCCTCTTATTTTGTGCATAATACATAACAGAATAATAATGGGGGAAATACCCAGTATTATCTCCTGTATCAGGATTTAAGTATGTTTTATCCAAACATCCTTCATTCTTGTATGCAGGATTATTAAATAAAAAAAAAATCTATCATTGGTCTAGCTTTATTGTGTAGTATGTTTCGCTTTCATGAAATGAAGAGGAAGAAGAGCTTCACTAAAACAGTATTTGGTTGATTTGTAAGCTTCAGAGTATCTATAGGTATTGTCAACTTAGTCATTCATACCAGTGCAGTCTCTACTGACACACCACAACTGATCTTCCAGAATCTCACACAGTCATTGTAAATCTGGCCAGTGTGTGACTCAGTGTGGTTGCTCCACTGCTACACCAGATAAAAAAGCCTTCTGTGCCTCTGGCAGGTAGGAGAGGGACCAGTGTGATTAGAATAAAGTCACCCATGTCAAGGATGCTTGTTATGGCAACCATCTTGTCCTTAAATCCCACCCGAGTCCAGCTGAGATCACTTAAGCCACAGATGCTAGTCCTCCTCCCTGGTTTCCATGGTGACCACAGTGTTTTCATGGAAGCACTTCCTGAAGAAGGAGATGATAGTACTCAGCATGTAGTGTTTGCTACTGATGTCATGGCCCTCGTCAGGAAAAATCTACAAGGATTCAGAAAGAGCGTGGAAGTATATATACAACTACAGAATGGTTTGCATGGAAAAAAGTAAACTCTAGAACATGTATTACTGAGCTCTATTCAGAGGGCTGCCATACTGACCTGTAAAGTATAGTTCACATTATGTATAGATAACAACTTCACCAGCTCTGCTGTGTGTTGGAAGTGAACAGAAGCTGAAAGAAAGAGACGGACAGGTAGAAATAATCTCCTGGTGTGACAACATCCTTAAAGAAAAAGCTATCAAGAGAACCACCAAATGAATTTTTGTTCTCTTATTTTCTGCTAATTTCATATCTTAATTTTAAGTGAATCAGTTGCAACTGTGATGCGTATGATTTTATGAAGTGACTGATCTACATAAATTATATTCTGCATCATGTCACATCCAGATCCAACATTTCACCAGGACAGCTTGGTTATCAGCAAGAACTGCTTTATCTCAATTCAGTTGTCTTAATATTTTTCTCATGCAGAGGTCTGCTTAGCTCTACCAGACCAAAACGATGGACCACTCTGCTATCATCAAGTATTTCTAGTCAAATAACATAATTCAGCCATCAGACCAATGTTGTGTTCTAAAAGTGCTAGAAGTACCACGGTGATGTCCCTGTTTACCAGGAAAGCCATCAAATTGGCAAGTATCTTCTGAGCACTTCTCTGTCTCTATCTCTATGTTTAAAGCAGCGTTCGATCATTCACCAGAAGGAAAGGATGGCGGGGAGAAACTATTACGCCTTTAAAAAGGTCCAGATTCAACTACTGCTGATGCCTTAAACCGTCTTTATTGCCTTTCTGATAATCACTTACGGCCTTAGGTAGTTGGAATGAGCAGCTATAGCTTTGTACCCATTTCTTAAAGCATCTCTGGGAACATGTTCAAAGAGAACTGGTCTGTCAAGATGACAACCTCACTTTGGTTTGCCTCATAAATCACAATCAAATTAGCTTACCTGTTGAGAGAAAGAAGGACAACATGGACAACCAATTTGAGAATGTATCATCACATATTTCACGGACCTCTTCATTTGGTAGTAGTTGCAGACAAAAAAGTTTCCACATTTCACAGATCATTTCACATTCCTTCACATCTGTGGACAATTTGGACTCATCTCTGGAAATCACAATTCCCTACGCTATGCAGACTTAGTGGGGTTTTTAATAAGAGTAGAACTACTAAACTTTCTCCACATCAAACTCATAGAGCACACCACTCCTCCATGGAATTGAATCTTCCATCTCTACTATGAAGAGACTAAGGCCATGGATGAGTATATCCAGGAGGTTCTCCAACAGGGATTCACCTGTCCATTCACATCCCACACATCAGACATATTGTTTTACTGAAGAAGAAAAGGAAGTAGAAGAAGGCTAACATTCGTGTGTCAACTACATTTGTCAACTACGTTCATGTGTCAGCTACGATGTTTGAGCATAATCACTGTCAAAAAAGAGATTTTTGTTGCCTCAGCCATAGAACAATTCAGACATTCATGATTCTTTATTAGAGTAGAGTTGAACATTACAATCTGATTTGGATTAGAGATTGTGAGAAATGGCAAGCATGTGCTATAAATAACTGGTGATGCCGTATGGTCTGATTAATGCCCCGTCCATGTTCCAGGTATTCATGAGTACTTTTCTCCAAGATATGCTCGACAAACAGGTAATAGTATACATTTATGGCATTCCCATAGACTCTGCTACCGTCTCTGAACCTATTCAGCATGTTCACAAGGTACAAAGATAATTATTGAGGACCGGTTATTTGTTAACCTATCATGTTCAATTTAAGCTAACTAGCTTAAATTATTATTATTTTTGTTTAAATTTTTCACTTTTTCAATGCCACAATTTTCAAGCTAGACATTAAAGATCAAGTTCAAATAGCAAGTACATCGGACATAATCTGATTATAGTTAATACCGGATAATATTAACAGGAAGTTCTGAACAGATCTCAGTGCTAGAAAATACAAACAATTGCCTTGAATGCTAAGGTTAGGCCACCTTGCAGGACAAAATATGAATGCCCAATATTTCAGTGGAGTGGGCATTTATCCTCAGCCCAAAAGTATGTATGTAGTGTGAGCTCTGCTGTGGGGTGGCGGCAAACTGAGCCTCTTACTTACCATCAGCTGTGCCATGTAAGATCAGAAACGTCTGCTTCTCAGAGATGCTGATGTTAGACAGCAGGCTAGAGATCTGACAAATACAAATATTCATGCTGTACCACTCAATATACAGATACAATCTCTGAACTGCACCTATGCAGTTGAATAGATTACAATATATTTCAATATGACAGCTAAGTCTAATCTTTAAAGGCTCACTCTTTATATTCCACAATATCATATAAGGCACAATATGATGTTACTTTCTGCAAATAAATATATGATACAATATTGTGATTATATCATCATGCACAACACAACAATAAAATGCAGGAAATTCACTTGTGAATATCAGAATTTACAGAATTTCACTTGTGCTGTTAGTGTATAGCTATGAGCATAGGGGAGTTTTATCATCGAGGAGACATTGTATTGAAGAAGCCACCCTGAAAACTATCCACTATGATATAGCTAAGCTGATTTTTTAGAAAGAGTTTTTTCAACAGTTTCTGTCACAAGCTACACTAGTTACACTACGTAACACTTTTTTTTTGTTCCTGGGTAGTAAGTGTTATTTTCTAATTGCTTATGCCTCAAAAATATAGAAAATGACTATTAGTCCCCTCAAACTTTGCTTTTGTGACCCAGACAACATAAGTCAGAAAGAAAAGTCAGAAAAAACAACATATGAATCAAAATTAACATATTTATACTAAAGTTATACAAAAATGACAACAAAAGATTTGAAGTGAGTAGTTTTTCACTTTCATGAAGCAGCCCCCAAATGTAGTCTTCCATCAGTTTCTCGTTATATTATCCTTGGTGGCGGCATGCAAAGTCCAGTACATCTTGGTGGAAGTGCTTGCCTTGCTCCACTGATTATGCTCCCATGTTCTCCTTGAATTTATTAAGATGAGCATCAACGATATAGACTTTGAGAGATATCCTGCGGCTCATTGTGCCATAGTTCTTCACCGGAGTCTCAAGCAGCTCCACGTAGTTTTCGGCTTTGCCATTGCCACTGCGACAAAGCTGTTCCAAGTCGCTTTCTACTTCCTAGTGAGCTTCTTGGAGAATTCCTTGCAATCCAGCATCTTCTTTATCTGAGGTCTGACAAAGACATCAACTTTGACTTTTGCCATAGACATCTTAGGTCTTAAGTCTTGAAGAAACAGTACTTGAAGACTGCTGACTCCTTATCTAGAGCTGTAATAAATTGTTTCATAAGTCCCAATTTGTGGTGGCATCAGCACCTTACGGGGTTCCACCAATGGCTTCCACTTGATGTTGTTCCTCCCCACAGTGAACTTGGTTCTCTGTGACCAGTCCAGCCTTTTGTAGTGTGAATTGGTGTCCCAGCAGTCCCAAAAACAACGATAGAAGGGAAACTAGGTAAAACTTCCCTAGAAACCCATCAGGAATACCACCATTTTGAAGTCTCTGATGAACCCCCAGCCAAACTCATCATACTTTAAGGCATCCAGTGGTGTCTTGATGTTGTTGAAATCCTCTTTGAGGTCAGGACAAATTTTGAAATGTACCTGTTTTTTTCTGACTTTATGTGAAAGAAAAGATGCAAAGTCACCCATTTTCTCAAGGAAAATAGGTCAATTTCGAAATACCAATGTCCTGGACACAAAAGCAAAGCTTGAGGGGAATAATAGCCATTTTATATACTTTTGCAGTAAAAAGAAATGAGGAAAAAACAAAAAAACAAAAAAAACAACAAAATATTTGTTATATGGTGTTATAGTTAAGAACTGTAACAGACTACATTTACTAAAAACTGTTAGGACCAAAACTGGCATATCAAAAAATTGTGTGAACAGGACCCCAGTGTCCACAGCATAAGTTACACCTATGACATCTGGACCTTCTGATGCGGATTGATAGATAAATGGGTTAAGTATATGTTTTCATCCGAATACCAAAGTGATTAAAAAACATTTCATAATTTTATGTCCTCGCTGTATGACTGTATGGGCCTGCTCAGGATAAAACTGAAGAACTTAAGATGAATCAATGAATGAATAATAATAATAATAATAATAATAAGAGGAAGAAGAAGAAGAAGAAGAAGAAGAAGACAAAGAGAGCCTGCATCACTTGCCTTACCTGATACTTGTGTTCATCCTTGGCTGGGAACCCAAAATATCGCTCTGTAAATGCTGAAGCTTCACAGATTAAAAAAAAAGAAGAGCAGCTGTTTACTAAACTTATTCCAACTCAAATATTTGAAATGGCTTTTTCTAAAATAAAAAAGTTTCTAAAAGGAGACTCATACACTCATAATAATATAGTGTTTGTTAGGTGTGATATTGTTAGTGTTGTAATGGCTTCTGTGGTACCATAGAGTCTCCAGTCAGAGACGGGTGCCATGGCAACACCACAGCGGAATGGAGAGATGTGAGACAGGAGGAGAAGGGAACTTAGGAAGCCGCCATATGCCTGCAGAACCACACACACACACACACACACGTGCAGACATACTGTACATATTCTAAATGTTTGCACAACTCTGCTGAACAATTAGAGTATACTAACGCAACATAGAGCTTGAAGATGGTTTTAAAGTCACAACAACAAAGTATGAAAAATCTATGTAGTTTGTGAGCTTCTACTATTTATGTATTCTGCTGGATAACTTGTGAAAAAACACTGAGGTTGAAAATTTTAAAAGATCCAAAATAATGTTTTTCAAACATTCAAATAATGTAGGGGCATGTTTTTTTTTTTTCATTCCCTTCACATCTAATAACCTCAGTACCAGTTTTGTGGTAATTCCTTAAACATTTGTGAATGAGGAAGGGAGCTATTTCTGTAGTGGAACTAAAATCACATCATGTTTTATTCCTGGAACAGAATAAAATAACTCTGTTCTCTTCACCTTGCCAAAAACACCAACCCTGCTCCCATCAATGTACGACTGCTTCACGAGATACCTGGAAATACAAACAAGATTACCAAAGCTGATTTGATCCGTTAAGTGTGTTACATCAGATGTCCTATCGTATCAGCAAAAGTAGGAGCCATACCTAATACTCATTTTAAAACCATACCATTGTGAATACCAATATAAACAACTGTGATCAAATCACAATAATTATATTCTGTGTTAATGTGGAAACAATAAAACCTTTACGCTATAGTCATTGTTCTGTGCATGGAATGCCCTAATCTTTGTCCGATATTTTGCTTAGCAACCAAAGCTTACTGTTAATAGACTACATTGGCAGAAGAACTGTTTATTGTAAATATAATTAATAATAAATTCAATTATTTATTGAACACTTCATTTTATCATATTGTTTTTGTTGCTGCCTCACTTCATGCCTAAGAACACCCATGATAAAATCACTCACAGCTTTTCATGGCTTATTGAGTGTGGTTCCTCTCAGGGTTTCTTTCTCATATTATCTCAGTGAGTTTGTCCTTGCCACTGTGGCCTCTGGCTTGCTCATTAGGCATTATATCTTTTGTTAAAAGTGCATACAAATAAAATGAAATTGAATCCCAACTTTAATCAGTACTAAAAGAAGCAGTATGATTTTATTATGAATGTAAAATCATAATAAATCTCCTTTTCAGTGTTTTCAGTCACATATGCACACATGATGTATATTTCATACTTAAAATAAGAACTCATGAAGTGTAGCTTGGAAATGTGAGACATGTGAGACATATGAAAAGAGAAATACACTGTCTCTTACTCTACAGCAGTGAGTTGGTCCTGGATCTCCACCACTCCTAGACGTTTGTGCACCTCCTGTAGAATCTTTTGTCCCTGGAAGCCACTGCCTCTGCCATCCAGACGAGCCACAATCACATTGTCTGAGCTCACCAGTACAGAGTCCCAGTCCAGATGGAATTGTTCACTCACCTGCTGACCACCAGGAACGCTGTCACTGAAAACAAATGAGGAAATGCTTGTTGGTATGTGTGTGTGTATTCCACACTGTGCACAGACTGAAAGCAGACTGAACAAAAGTGTCATGAAATCAATAGCAGGTGATAGGTAATCAGTGATGTGCCAGGATCAATAAAGAGCTACCAGATTGTGTGTCAAGCTTCCACAATACCAGCGCTCTAACTGGATGGCAACACAGCTGAATGCTCCCACACACAATCTTGCATTTTATGTTGGGATTTGTAGTATGAGTGTCTACATTCATCATTATTGGTTTTGAATCCAACAACTAAATATCAACGAGATAAAAAGAAAACGGAACTCTATGTTCAAGATCTAAGGGATTTATTTACAATTTAAATCTGTTTTAAAATGAATTTTAAAATACATGGGATACGCTTAATATTTGTAATGAACGAAAAATACACTGTGTAATGTGTTGGAAACGCTTAAAAATGTTCTTTCTAATGTTGTACTGATAATTTATTACATAAGTAACAATTATCAGAACCTTTAGGTAATGGATTACACAATTTCACTAATGTATTCTGCTTCATTTCAATCTTTACTGTATGTTTCATTTTAATGGGTGATTACTGAAATTGAAATGTTATTGAAACATTTTCTTAATGAGAGTTTTTGCTTTTTAGATAAGAATACTAGAATCCTATTATTTCTAGAACTAATCAGTGTACCAGGAAGTCAGTTATAAACTTTCTTTATAACTGTATTGGTTTCAGATTCTACTTTCTCTATTGTAAATGTGAAATGTCTTGTAAATCTGATGCTGGCTTTGGGGATGTTCAAGCTCTTTGTCTTGTACACACAATGGGTGTTTGTGTGTATTTGGGTATGTGTGAAAGAATAGTGAAATGGAAAATAATGGATGAACGTACAGTATGAAGAGCAGAGGATGCTGATTACTCTCATCAAAATCCACAGGGAAGCTGAGCTCCAGTCGCAGTGCTGCAAGCACACAGCTCATTATAACAGCTATCAATATGAACAAATGCATTTCAGTGCCATCTTTAGTGTACTTTATACACAGCCACATATTATCTAAAAAATCATTATGCTTGCACTGACCATAGTATGTCATATCAGTGCTGATGACAGTAATTTGTTACCATGGTTATTGGAGGGTATGATTCTGATTTCTCTGCGGGGGATGTTTTTCTGTTTGAGCAAGTCTCTGAACTCCAGACCAGAATCTACAGTCAAATAACCTACAAAAACAGAAGAAGAAACATCTCAGACATTTAGACTTAACACTTGCTCACAAATCTTCTTCATGGGAGAAATTTAGCATAAGGTGCTTTGGGACATTTTTACAAATCTGCTATGGAAAACATATTAATAGTTTTAATAATCAAATAGGACATAAATCATTGGAATTAGGGATATTAATTTTGTTTAATTTTTTCTATCCAACCCCTTTTTTAATGATAGAAAACCAGAAAACCCAAGTACTAAAACTCACAGAAAGCTAAGGGTAGTTGTTGGACAATCAATAAACCACGCAAAATGTAGTCAAAATTCTTCACCCAAAGCTCAAAGCTCTTTGAAACTTAAAAAATTGTGATGCTGGAACAGGTTTGGGCCCCTTAGATCCAGTGAAGGTAAACGGTAATGCTACAGCATACAAAGACATCCTATACAATTGTGTGCTTTGAACTTTGTGGCAACAGTTTAGGGAATCACCACATAGGGGTATGATGGTAAAGTTTCCACATACTTTTGTCCATATAGTGTAGCTTAACTAAGTTCTATTCTTGTAAAATCTGGTTACCCCTAATGCGAAAAGTTAAAAATTCCATTCCAATGTCTCTGAAAGATGCCCCAGCTACCTTTACATTTATAACCTAATCTACTGTACATATGAAAAACAGTCCACTGTTATGTACAGAGTGCGTAAGTGCTCCCCTCTGTTTATAACAATAACAATCTGAAGGGCAAGCATATCTCCCTGCAGTTCTTGCCTGGTGGCCCACTGAAGCTAAGCAGGGTTGAGCCTGGTCAGTACCTGGATGGGAGACCTCCTGGGGGAAAACAAAGGTTGCTGCTGGAAGTGGTATTAGTGAGGCCAGCAGAGGGTGCTCACCATGTGGTCTGTGTGGGGCCTCAGTCCCCAGTATAATGACGGGGACACTATACTGTAGAAACAGCACTGTTGCAGGTCTTGATTCTCTGTGGTTGTTAAGAATCTCAGGACACTTAGGAAGAGGGGTATACCCTGGTGTCCTGGTAAAATTCCCCCATTGGCCTGTCTCTATCATGGCCTCCTAATAATCCACATCTCTGAATTGGCGACATCACTCTCTCCTCTCCACTAATAGCTGGTGTGGGGTGGGCGTTCCAGTGCATTATGGCTGCGAATGCATCATCCAGGTGGATGCTAGACACTAGTGGTGGTTGATGAGATTCCTTTACTATATAAAGCGCTTTAATTCCTATATAAATGTTATTATAATGTAATTATTATTATTATTAATCTTCACATTCAAACTTAATTAATTATGTTTATATCCATTTGTATGACATGTAACTGTCCAAAAACATGATCAAATCATTTAAAAACAAAAAATAAAAAATATCTTCATTTATGGCTGTGTTGATTAAACATACACATTTGGTGATACACAACTGTACAAGAAAGCATAAAGTAAAAATAGCATGTATTAGAAAACCACAATGCAACAACAATAAGCTTTGTAATGGAACAATAATTGATAGCTACGCAGAACACAATGAGCATCTGTGTTGCCATGTTAAACAGAGTGACTGTGCAATCGGCATGCTGTATAGACCATTGCATACCAAGTGAATGGTGCATTCTCACTGGATTTTCATATGAACTTTCTTTTAATGGTTAATTTACAAAGTTCAATGAGCATACACACTGTGATCCAAAATAGGCTTCCAGGAATACATTGCCATAGGCCTGAAATGCGACTATTGTTCTCCAGTCTGTGATGTGCCTATGCATTAGAAAAGGTCAGAATGTTCCCTAGCTATTTTATTCATTGTTAGGTAAAAAACAAGTACAGTAATTATCAGGCTGAAAATCAAGGCAGTAATTATCTGATCATTTGCAAGGCATGTATTAATTTCATTTCATTCTGAAGACATTACTGGCAATAATCCCAGTGAAGTAAAAGACAGCAGAAAAAGACCAAAAAAAAAATCAATGAAAAGAACAGAAAGTGTTCTCTAATTAGGGTTGTAATTATGATTTAAATCATTTTATTCTTAGTGACTGTGTGTGGGTGTGTTTAATACTCACTACTTATATTGGCAAGCTGGTGCACAGTAGTTTTGGGAATTCCAGGCCCTGAGGAAAGACACAACTTGAACATTTTAACCCACTCAGCAAAATAAATCACTTTAGGTATTTGTGCTAGTTCATTTATAATTAATTATGTCTACACAGCCATACTTCCCCACCGTGAGAATCTACTGAACATTAGCAGTAAATCACTATAATGTGCTTCAAGTCTGATGAAATTAAAGGAGTACTTCAGTGTTTTCTACCTTTATCTCCATTTACTGAGGAAACAACAGAAAGCTTGTGTACTTGAAAGACACCCACTATAGTGGAAGTCTAAGGGAAGTTCTCAACTAACATTTCTGTGAAACATATTCTTGTGAATACCTCTTGAAAATGTATTAATCTCTCTCTCTCTCTCTTTATATATATATATATAGAGAGAGATGAGTTTCTGATTTTAAGATCAGAGTTTGTCAGTTTTCGATGACCATTAAAAAATTAAACTGTGACACTGCAACCTATAAATCATTTGAGGGGAAAAAAGAAAAATGTACAGTAACCTAGTTGCATAAGTGTGCACACCCTTAAACTAATGTTTAGCTGAAGCACCTTTAGATTTTCATTCAATCTTTTTGAGTAAGAGTCATTCGGTGTGGCACATCTTGACAGCAGTGTTTTGCTATTCTTCCTTGCAAAAGCATTCTAACTCTGTCAAATTGGCTGGGCATCTCCTGTGCACAGCCCTCTTCAGGTGACTCCACAGATTTTCAATTGAATTTAGATCTGGACTTTGACTGGGCCATTCCAAAACTTTGATCCTATTTTGGTGAAACCATTCCTTTGTTGGTTTGGAGGTGTGTTCCAGTCACTGTCATCCTGAAAGGTGAAATTCCTCATCATCTTAAGTGTTTTATCAAAAGCCTTAAGGTTTTGCACAAAATTGACTGGTATTTGGAGCTATTCATTATTGCCTCCACCCTGATTAAAGCCCCAGTTCTAGCTGAAAAAAGCAGCCCCAAAGTATGATGCTGCCAGTACCATGCTTCACTATGGAGATGGTGTTCTTTTGCTGATGTTTTTTTTGTCTCATTAGACCATAACACATTAATCCCCATGGTCTTGGGAGAATGGATTTTTTTAGCCAGGCTTGGATGTTTTTTATTTATTTTTTTGGTTAAAAAAGGCTTCCATGTTACCACCCTACCCTGTATCCCAGAATTTGGCAGATTGTTGTCACATGTAGAGAGCAATCAGTTCTTGCCAGAAATGGCTGCAATTGTTTAAATGTTGCCGTAGGCTTCTTGGCAGCCTCCCTGACCAGTTTTCTCCTGGTCTCCTCATCAATTTTGGAGGGACAGCCTGTTCTTAGTAACGTCACTGTTGTGTCAAACTTTCTCTGTGTTCCATGGTACATCCAATGCCACTGAATATTTTTTGTAACCCTCTCCTGATTGATATTTATTCTTGACTGGTCGAACCTGAGCAACCTGTACACAGTTTGTTGAATATCGGAAAACTGAATGACTGAATATGAATTTGTGAACACTAACAAAATGTATGAATTATGAACACTACTTAAAATATCTCTGAATCTCTGAACACTGAAATAATAAAAAAAAATGACCTTCAGAATAAATAAGCACAGATGTGTGGTTTTCAATTCACGCATTCACTTTCAGTAGCATTCAGTAACCACTTTATCCTGCCATTATGCCTACATGCTGCCATTATGGTGTATGAATTGAATGGCTAAATTTAATAGATTTTTTTTTGTTTGCTTCATTGTAGACACCCTGGTTATATAGTCACCTATTTCCAATATTTTCGATGCTCTTAGACTTTCATTAAAACTGAGCTTTTGTCCACAGTGTATAGTGTTGGAAAAACTTATATCTGGATCTAATTTTCATCTAACCCAAAGGAGCACAGTGTGCTGATTTACTGCTAAGTTTAGAAGATTCAAAATCAACAAGTTAAAATCAACAAGTTTCAATTTATGTCTTATTTAAACCTGATTTTCCCAGTTAAAAAAAACAAAGAGATGTGCATAATATGTTGATGAAGAGGGGGGGGAACCTGCACAGTGTAGCAGTACTGTTTGTAAATCCGGACTCAGGATAGCATCATAATATGAGCAGTGAGGTTTGGACAAGGAACATGTCAAACACTCGCGATGAAACAGATCCACTGTCTTCACCCTGGATATACAAGTTAAAACATTAGACCAATCCATATGCAGCTACACACTGTTCAAATGTTCAAATGGTAGAGTAAGTCCGTCAGAACATGATTGTTATAGTAGAGCCCTTATTAATCAGGTGCAGAAGACGTGAATTCTCCACAACTCACCTGTACAGGTGTCTTTGTGAGACTCCGCCCTCTGTGCTGATATAATACCTACATAAATACAAGAATGACAACGAGGCCATCAGCAAATTACTGATCACAGTTATCCATCCAAAAGTTTTACATGTGTTAAGAAAACCTAGTGCTGGATAACATAGATCAGTGTTTCCCAACACCGCGACACCCTGGGTGCCGTCTGATGAGAGCAGGGGTGCAGTGTAAGAATCCTTTGAACATTTTTAAAATGCTAAAATGTGTATAAAACATTTAATATATATGATAAATATTTGGTGTCTGAAATAATAACACAGACACAGAAATAATAAGACAGACACACAAGCGCATAATAATAATAATAATAATAATAATAATAATAATAATAATAATAATAATAATAAATTATATATAAAAAATTAATCCCTCCCCCTCGACCCCCCTCGCTGACCTGTCAGAAGCACGTCAACATCAGTATGTGTAATGTATGCGTGTGTTTTAACCTGATATTTAGCAATGAGCTGATGCATTTGTAGTACAAAAGAATATGGACAGATTTCTTAAAAGAAAAGCTCTTTTAACATTTTCAAAGGGTGCCGTGACTGAAAAAAGGTTAGGAAATACTGACATAGATAACCTAGAACCTATAACATTTTATGAAAACCTAGTAATGACAATAGAATACTGGCATTATTATGGACTTTCAGTAAATACTGTTATTCTGACTGGGGAATAACTTGATGACAGAGTACCAGCAAACAGCATAATCTTACATGAGAAGAAATAAGTATTTAATACTGTCACAATTGTTTTCAGAATATTAGTTTTGATGAATATTTTTCTACATCTCTTTCAGTACACATTTTTTAATACTGAGGCCTTTTAGCATATATTTAACAAATGCATTTCATTTTCTAATTTAGATAATAAAAATTTTTCATACAACCAGGTAGACAGAAACCCCTCTTGTCTGTAAGTGTGTAAAGAAGAGAATCTGTGGTTGTCTATGTTTGTGTGTCATAGATACTCATACACACCAATCCACACATAAAGCCACAATATTCCATAATAATTCTAGGAAGATTAACAGAAAATGTATTAGAGGGAAAAATAATATAAAATGAATATACAAAGTCTACACACCTCTTTAAAAATGGCAGGTTATTATGATTTAAAAAATGAAACCAAGATCTTTTTCCACCTTGAATGTTTTATATCAACCAACAAAATTCAATTGAAAAAAAATAGAACCATTTTAGGGGGAAAAACGTACATTAACAGGGTGCATAAATATACACACCCCCTAATTGATACTTTGTTAACCCTTTCATACATTAATTAACTAAAACCATATCAAGATTCTTAAGATATCTTAACATATTACTGCATGCCATATGAATTTTGAGGGTTATTTTTCTGAATGTCACTTATATTAAAACTCGAATGGTAAGAGTACCATGAATAAAAACAGCATAACATTTTCTTCCTGAGATGGGAAATAACAACCTTTTCCAATGTGTTTATAAACAAAAATTGTTAACATTCAGGTTGAAAGCATTTAAGTTTGTGACCAAAATTATAGAAAATATAATTTTTAATAAAATTTACAGTGGGGGAAATAAGTATTGAGCACATCAACATTTTTTTCAGGAAATATTTCCAATGAGGTTATTCACATGAAATTTTCACCAGACTTTGGTATTAACTCAAGAAATCCACAAATATAAAGAAATCCAAACATTAAAGTCCATAAATGAAGTTATATGTAATAAAGAGGAATGACACAGGAAAAAAGTATTGAACATGCTATCTGAAATGTATTTAATACTTAGTGGAGAAGCCTTTGTTTGTAATGACAGCTTCAAGACGCTTCCTGTATGAAGAAATTTATCAGCCGCAGTACTCAGGTGTGATTTTGGCCCATTCTTCTAAACATATTGTCTTTAAATCTCGTTCAATTGGATTCAAGTCAGGTGATGGACTGGGCCATTCTAACGCCTTGATTTATTTTCTCTAAAACCAATTGAGTTTCCTTTGCTGTATGCTTTGGATCGGTGTCCTGCTGGAAGGTTCACCCACATCTCATCTTCATCATCTTGGTGGATGGCAGCAGATTCTTCTCAAGAATCTCCCGGTAAAGGGCTCCATTCATCGTTCCTTCAATTATATGAAGGCTGCCAGTACCATCCGATGAAAAACAGCCCCACACCATGATGCTTCCACCTCCAAACTTCACTGTTGGTGTTGTGTTTTTAGTGTGATGTGCAGTGCCATTTCTTCTCCAAATATGGTATGAAGTATGACAGCCAAAAAGTTCAATTTTGCTCTCTTTCCGAGTGGTCCTTGGCTCTTGGGCTACTCTTCTGACTATTCTTCTGACTCCCCGGTCAGAAATCTTGCGAGGAGCTCCTGTGCGTGGCCGGGTGCTGCCGGAGTGATGTTGCTTCCTCTTGCAGATAATGACCCCAGTGGTGCTTACTGGAAGTTTCAGAAGTTTTGAAATACGTTTGTATCCGATTCTATCAATATGTTTCACAACAATAAGTTTGTGAAGGTCTTGGGAGAGCTCTTTGCTTTTACCCATCATGAGATGGTTCTTGTGTGACACCTTGGTAATGAAAAGCCTTTTTATGGACCATCAATTTACTAACCCAGCTGATAAAATAGCCAAAATATTGATCTTCTTCTTCTGAAGCTATTCTTTTGTTAACTTAGGTTTGTGCTTTGAGTTGTTATCGTGCTGGAAGGTAAAACTTTTTCATCTTCAGCTGTCTAAAAGATGCCTGCAGGTTATGTGGCAAAACAGATTGGTATTTGGAGTTATTCATGATTCCCTCTGTCTTAAGTGGTGCCCCAGTCCCAGCTGAAAAAAACAGCCCCATAGTATGATGCTGCCACTACCATGCTTCACTATGTGTATGGTATTGCCAGATATTACTGTAGGAATGTCAAGAGAATCTTACAGAAACAGCTGATCATTATTTGGGGTTAATCACTTCATTATGATAATTACTTTTGAAGATGAGTTTAAATGTAATTCGGTAATTTGGTCATATCTCCCATTATAAAAGGGTATGCACACTTATAATATCAGGTTATTGTAATTTTTTCTTTTCGTTTTTTCCTTAAAATGTTCGGTTTGTTGATTGCTATAACACATTAAAGGTAGAAAAGTTTTGACTTGATCTATTACTAAAACCTGCAATATTAACAGGGATGTGTAGATTTTTGCATCCACTTTACATGTCTATATGAGACTCACACAGCATTCAGGTTCTCATCATATGCTAGCATCTTAGTGACCTCCCAGTTGCCAGATGTCAGGTGTTGTACATTGACCTCTCCATCAGTATGCTGAGCATCAGAGAGAGAGAGAGAGAGAGAGAGAGAGAGAGAGAGAGAGAGAGAGAGAGAGAAAGAGAGCAGACAACAGAGGTCAAACAAATATAGATTCTCTGCATGTCTGAAACCACACATGGTACACTATTTTGGGAGTTTTTTCATTTTGTATTCGCACATAAAAGAGTAGAGAATATCCAGTGCACTTATGAAAATCCACAATGCACTATTCTAAACAATGAACCTGAGAATACTTAGACTGCACTTTGCTGTGGTAGGGAATATGATGTGGAGAACTATAAGAAAGCCAGCTTTATCATATATCATCTATCATTCACCTGCTGCCACTTTACCTGTGTACATTTTTACTGAGGTAATACAATAATCACTGAAATCAGTAATGAATTGATAAAGTGTTAACTATTTACCTGTTCTGACATCAAGGTGAGGTGGCGGAAAGACCCCTGGCTGCCATGCTTAATGGGTAAAGTAATAAAGAACTTTGCTCCATCTTTAGAGAACACAGGCTCCTCATTCTGCAGCTGTCACACAGAACAAGAAGAGTTACTCCACCTAATAAACTGTACACTGGGATGGCTAAGTCTGAAAAAAAGCTTTGATTACCTGGCAGTCGATCCACTTATCTGTTGTCATTACATGCTTCTACAGTGAAAAAAATCCCAAATAAAAGACCTATAGTTAGTTGGAGAACAAAAACTCTTGTCCACATGTAGTACGTGTTTGCGTATTTGCATGTGCATTGGTCAGGAAGAGCAATCATCTTAGTGTGTGTGAAGCCATGTCAGACATCACCTCACCCGTTCACAATCTCTGGTGTGTGTGGAACAGAGCGTGAGGATGGAAGTGTTTTGAGCTCTGTTGAGCCAGCGCACAGTCACATGTTCCTCGGTCACCCACCGCACCATGCTTATGTAGTACTCACTATCAATTAAATAACGCCGACACAAACATGTTTACGAGTAGCATTGACATGGCATTTATTGAAACACAATTTGCCATTATCTGAGATTATAAGGCAGTTTATATTCAGTTGTTCATTGTATGTGGTACCTTTTTTCTAGGCTACTAGGAGGCAGAAGCTCGATGGTGGGAGATGAGCCATTCAAGGTAACCACATTCAGCTTCACTGTGGGGTTTACTTGGCCAACCTGAAACACACACACATACACAAGACATTTGTCTTAATACCCTTATGAGTACTTTCCCTTAACATTATTATCTATCCATCCATCCGTTTTCTGTACGGCTTATTTTTTGACATGGGGAGCCTGGAGCCTCTCACAGGGGACTTGGGGCACGAGGCGGACAGGTGCCAACTCATTACAGGGCACAATCACACACACTCACACACCCATTCACACACTATGGACAATTTTCAAATGCCTATGAGCCTAAAATGCATGTCTTTGGACTTGGGGAGGAAATCGGAGTACCCGGAGGAAACCCCTGAAGAATGGGGAGAATAGGCAAACTCCATGCACACAGGGCGGAGGCAGAACTCGAACCCCCAACCCTGGGTGTGCAAACCACCATGCCCCACAACATGATTATCAACGTGAGTAATTAATGC
Organism: Ictalurus furcatus; assembly: GCF_023375685.1. NCBI lineage: Eukaryota > Metazoa > Chordata > Actinopteri > Siluriformes > Ictaluridae > Ictalurus > Ictalurus furcatus. Next base: position 23,392,903 of record NC_071260.1, on the reverse strand, counting down.
TATGCTAATTTCAACTTTCTATTTGGGCTATTGGGTTTTCTAAATAAAAGATGGTTTTTCTTGTGGGAACCAGCCAAATGTGCCCACACGGTCAAAACTGTCAAATATTTCTATCCTTGTGGGTAAATTTCATCCCCACCAAGATATAACCAGTGTTGGGCAAGTTACTGAAAAAAAGTAATCCACTACAGATTACTAATTACTACTTTAAAATTGTAATCTGATTACATTACTGATTACTGCATGTAAAAAGTAATCAGATTACTAATTACTTTAATTTCACATTACTATAAAACCTACGAAAATATACTACAAAGTGAAACTCATAGTTCTTTCAGTAATTTTATGTATGACCTGATCAGAAAAAGTTGGATTTATAATAAAACTTGCCTCGGGTGTTGTCACTGTTTGTAGAACTACCAGATTGATAAAATATAAAACTTTTCTAACTAGGCTAGTTTGGTATCACTAGCCAAGGGGAGGCACAACTAAGCTATCATTGTCTGGGTTACAAAATACATTATCTTTCCTTATGCTCTGCTCATATCACGTTTATGTAAACTGGAACTCCTATACACATTTACACACCTTGTTTTCCTGCTCAGCATGAGAGGATGTTACTGTTTCAGTTTCAACCCCTTTATTGGTTTTAAAGATAAAAATAGGTGTATATCTATTTTTCCGCACACTGACTGTGTTACAGTTTGTCAGAATTAAGAGCTGTCAGCCAATAAGACACGAGTATTTCCACATGTTTTCCTGTAAACCCTGTCTGATTGGTTTTGCCTCCATTCACAAGATATCAAATTACAGGCGATCTTCTTTTACTGACGTTCATTTACGTAGTGATAAACCACTCCAAGTGGTCTAAAGAAAAAATCTTCATGGCAAAATGGGATTTATTTAAAAATGATTTTGATTTAATATTGTTTTCTTAACAATATATTTGTAACGCAAGTAATATAATTTTATTGACATCAGTAACTGTAATCCAATTACATAAATTTAAAAAGTAATGCGTGACAATACTGCGTTATCAGAAAAAGTCATTAGATTACAGTGACGTGTTACACCCAACTCTGGATATAACTAATTACTTAAAAGATTTAGTATTCAAATTGAACTATTAATGAACCTATAACATTTTACTGCCACTGACAAATAGCTCCCTAGACAATAAATATATATATATATATGCTTATACAACATCATGGTAATTTTCTATAACAGCATGGCTCCCGGCTGTAACATGAACTAGGAAGTAGATAAATAGCTTTATATTAGTGAACTAGTTCTAACACATTACTGTTCCTATAGTAACAGCTCATTCACAGGGATTTTTATGGCAGACACTCCAAATTATCTAAACTCTAATAATAAACAGATTACAAATGAGTTCTTGTTTAACAAACAAAACATGTAATCGTTGATGTGGAGAAGTTTTCTGTTTATGTAGCTTTTCTTGGGCACATTGTGAAAGTCAGTCATTTTCCCAACACAGGAGAGTTTTCACGACAGAGAAGTTTCTGCTTTCTCGGTTCTCAGTCATATGACAACTTGCATTTTTTTGTCTTATGAACTTCAAGAGAGAATAAAAGAGAGGCTGTTGAGTGAATGGTTTTATTATATAGTTCATACAGGATTTTGCAGAGTATTTTGTGATTGTTGACTTTTTTTTTAATGGAAAACTACTTAAATTGGTGACACAAAATTGTTTTGCTCTGTCTTTCGTAGTGATGTTTACTAGCAGGCTTGGGGAGTAACGGAATACATGTAACAGCATTACGTAATCAGGATACAAAAAACTGGTCATTGTAATCCGTTACAGTCACATCAAAAAACAAAGTAATCAGATTACAGATACATTTTGTATAAAAAAAAAGGGAATACTATCCGGATTAGTTTTTTTTTTTCATTTAAAACCAAAGAAATGAATCTTTTGGCATAACACAATATAGATAGCTGCATGATTATAGTTCTGGTTCTCTCTTGCCAGTCGTGGCTCACATGAGCAACCTCCTAGTGCATGAGCAAATAAATTTTGCACAAAGTTAATTTGGTAGAAATGAACACGAATTGTTCTCTGGAATGCTTTTGTTAGGGTGACCATACAAGTCCTCTTTATCGGACCTTAATTCGGCTTTTGTGGTCTAATACTGCATCATGTGTGCACATGTTTGCATTGCTTTAACCTCCTGCCTTCTTACACACCAATTGGTCGAATATAAAATGCTTGCAGCGACTATTGACCAAATTCCTGCCTCTCAACCATTAACCTACTCTAAGGTGAAGCTCTGTTGTGTACGGTATCAAACAATTGCTTGACAATAGCAGCAAATGACAGTTGTCCTGAGTCGAAACAATGCCCATGGTCATATAAGGTCATTTTTAATTTCATGTTATCACATTGCTTCATATTACATGGCCATTCAAATTTGTAAATGAAGGCGGAATGTACACTCATGGCATCTGATATTACATGAGTAATTTTAATTGTAACGGAATACATTTTTAAAGTAACCCTCCCAACCCTATTTACTAGTAAATGAGACCTTTCAGTTGTACTCATGTGCGATGGACATGAATTGAAGAGGGCTTTGGCTGAATGTGCATTGTTTTGAAAAACCGGCAAGCTCCTGGAAATATTGAAGAGTTTGCTTGATTTTGCTTTAATTTCAGCAATCGCAAAATCTCTAAAATCCCGGAGGGACTGATTATAGCTGTTATAAAGTAAGTCAGGCGCGGGAACTAACTTGTCTCTGAATTAAAAACTTGTAATTGTTGGCAAATCATACTGTTATATAAAAAATAGTACACTTTGGAGTCGTCACACTACACCATACAGTGAGGGAAAGAAGTATTTGATCCCCTGCTGATTTTGTACGTTTGCCCACTGACAAAGAAATGATCAGTCTATAATTTTAATGGTAGGTTTATTTGAACAGTGAGAGACAGAATAACAACACGAAAATCCAGAAAAACGCATGCCAAAAATGTTATAAATTGATTTGCATTTTAATGAGGGAAATAAGTATTTGACCCCCTCTCAATCAGAAAGATTTCTGGCTCCCAGGTGTCTTTTATACAGGTAACGAGCTGAGATTAGGACCACACTCTTAAAGGGAGTGCTCCTAATCTCAGCTTGTTACCTGTATAAAAGACACCTGTCCACAGAAGCAATCAATCAATCAGATTCCAAACTCTCCACCATGGCCAAGACCAAAGAGCTCTCCAAGGATGTCAGGGACAAGATTGTAGACCTACACAAGCCTGGAATGGGCTACAAGACCATTGCCAAGCAGCTTGGTGAGAAGGTGACAACAGTTGGTGCGATTATTCGCAAATGGAAGAAACACAAAAGAACTGCCAATCTCCCTCGGCCTGGGGCTCCATGCAAGATCTCACCTCGTGGAGTTGCAATGATCATGAGAACAGTGAGGAATCAGCCCAGAACTACACGGGAGGATCTTGTCAATGATCTCAAGGCAGCTGGGACCATAGTCACCAAGAAAACAATTGGTAACACACTACGCCGTGAAGGACTGAAATCCTGCAGCGCCCGCAAGGTCCCCCTGCTCAAGAAAGCACATATACATGCCCGTCTGAAGTTTGCCAATGAACATCTGAATGATTCAGAGGACAATTGGGTGAAAGTGTTGTGGTCAGATGAGACCAAAATGGAGCTCTTTGGCATCAACTCAACTCGCCGTGTTTGGAGGAGGAGGAATGCTGCCTATGACCCCAAGAACACCATCCCCACCGTCAAACATGGAGGTGGAAACATTATGCTTTGGGGGTGTTTTTCTGCTAAGGGGACAGGACAACTTCACCGCATCAAAGGGACGATGGACGGGGCCATGTACCGTCAAATCTTGGGTGAGAACCTCCTTCCCTCAGCCAGGGCATTGAAAATGGGTCGTGGATGGGTATTCCAGCATGACGATGACCCAAAACACACGGCCAAGTCAACAAAGGAGTGGCTCAAGAAGAAGCACATTAAGGTCCTGGAGTGGCCTAGCCAGTCTCCAGACCTTAATCCCATAGAAAATCTGTGGAGGGAGCTGAAGCTTCGAGTTGCCAAACGTCAGCCTCGAAACCTTAATGACTTAGAGAAGATCTGCAAAGAGGAGTGGGACAAAATCCCTCCTGAGATGTGTGCAAACCTGGTGGCCAACTACAAGAAACGTCTGACCTCTGTGATTGCCAACAAGGGTTTTGCCACTAAGTACTAAGTCATGTTTTGCAGAGGGGTCAAATACATATTTCCCTCATTAAAATGCAAATCAATTTATAACATTTTTGACATGCGTTTTTCTGGATTTTTTTGTTGTTATTCTGACTCTCACTGTTCAAATAAATCTACCATTAAAATTATAGACTGATCTTTTCTTTGTCAGTGGGCAAACGTACAAAATCAGCAGGGGATCAAATACTTTTTTTCCCTCACTGTATAACATCATGGGCAGCTGTGTGTTATTCCTTACTCACTACAGTACATAAGGCATAATATCAATTCTAGATTTCCAACAGAACATAAATGGTGATCCAGCCACAGAAGACCGAGGACTCCAGTGAGTGCCTCATGGAACTTGTTTACTGCTTGCCAGTTATCAATTTAGACCACATATGTTGTTGTTTTCTTATATTGAATCAGAAAATGTACACATAATTTAAATAACTGAAATTTTAAAAAGGTGAGAAAGCATGCTGCAGAAGACTTTTATGACATTATATTCCAATTTGGATTTCTCGCATTTAAATGACAAAATTAAATAGCAGTGAAATACATGCTGACAGTCCTAACACACTCACACAATGTAAGCCTCTAAGTATTACTAAAAGGATTACTTTACTTATCCCCTACAGGTGTTCTGCAGTCTGGCAACAGTTCATATAATTATTGAGGTGCTATGTAGATAATATGCATATGAATGCAGTAATGCAGCAGCTGAGGCTTGGACTCTCAGCCAAATCCTGTCAGACCTTCCACAGGCTTCACTAATAGGAACAGAGGGCAGGGTGGGGGGTTGGCAGGGGGTGGCAGACAGCGAGCTGTGCCCTTTACTGAGGTTTCTGAATAATTGAAATGGTAGTTAACTGTGGTAGTGAAACAGCAAAAAATTAAATCGTAGTTGGAGATGGTGTGCATACTGATTACCTGTCTTAAAGAGTTTGACGCAGGACTCAGTTATATGCTGCATCTCATAATGAGGGATTTTTGCTAGTCTCATTTGGTGTGACTGGAAGTGTTCTGATGGTCATATGGTCCATAAACTCAAAGACCATAATTGTAACATCTAGGAACATAACAACGTAATATATATATATATATATATATATATATATATATATATATATATATATATATATATATATATACTTTCTATCTCTCTCTTTTTATTACTGCTGTAGTCTGACAGTTACATTCAGTCCTGAAGCTATTCTTTATGTGTAGTGTGCGTGTGTGTGAGTGTGTGTGTGCACGTAATGATGTTTTTGTAGTCGTGTTAGTCTGCAATGCCGTCATTACGCATGCTGCTGTCTCTAAGAAAGATGAGCTGCTGTCATCTTTACAGACTCACACACGGCATTTGCAAAAAAATAAAAAAACCCTCCAAAATTATATTTGCAAGGTTTTTCTACAGAAAATGTATTATATATACACGTATAATATATATATATATATATATATATATATATATATATAGAGAGAGAGAGAGAGAGAGAGAGTATTTATGTATATGTATGTATGAATGTATGTATATATATGCGTATATGTATATATGTATATGTACGTGTGTGTGTGTGTGTTTATTATTTTATTATTTATTCTGAATTAATCCCATCTCTTTGTCCAAACTAAACATGAAATATAAAAACACTCTCAATATGCAAATGTGCCTTTATGGGTTAGCCGAGCTATTCAAGTGTATGTAGTCTGCAGCTGTATGAATAAAATAGCAGTTGTTACTCAGCTAAATGATGATAAAGGATGTACATTATTAACCTCTTACTCCTGGGAACTTTGTGAGGAAGTTTAATCAGAAAGTGTAGGAGTGTATGTGTTGGTATGTGTGGATGTACAAAATGCTTAAAGATCATTTATGGGAATGTATAATTTCTTAGAAATTAGCTTGAATGCTCAAATCAGTTTGTTTGCTTGCTTGTTTGTACTTTAGTGATATTTAGAATGATCACGAAATCCTTGTGAAATTTCTTCAGTTCATCAGTTGAATGTGGCCAAACAACATACAGCACAGCTGACAAAACAAGCTGTGTCCCAATCTGCTAAATATTACATTTGTATTAATTTATATAGCATTTTTAGTGGCTAGCACGTTTGCCTAGCTCCTCTGGGGTTGTGATTCGACTCCTGCCTCTGCCCTGTGTTTGCGCATGTTCTTTCTGTGCTTCAGGGGTTTCCTCCAGGTACTCCGGTTTCCTCCCCCAGTCCAAAGACATGCATTGTAGGCTGATTGACATTTCCAAATTGTCTGTAGTGTGTGAATGGGTGTGTGATTATGTGTGTGCGATTGTGCCCTGCGATTCGTTGGCACCCCGTCCAGGGTGCTCCCCGCCTCGTGCCCCGGGTTCCCTGGGATAAGCTTCGGGCTCCTCACGACCCTGTGTAGGATAAGTGTTATGGAAAATGGATGGATGGATTTTAAATTTATCCCTAATGAACAAGCCAGAGGAGACACTGGCAAGGAATATCACCTTGAGGCAACAAGAGGAGGAAAACTTGAGAGAACTAGACTCAAAAGGGAACCCATCCTCATCTGGTTGACATCCAGATTTTCAGAAGCAAATCCAGAGGGAGAAACTCCACACAGACAGCTCAGGATCAAACCCCAGGTCCTGGAGCTATGAGACAGCAAAAGTACCTGCTGTGCCAACATGTTGCCTTGGTTTGATTACTGGATCTGGTCGTCTTGGTTTGATTACAAGGCATATATCTGCCTTTGTTTTGAAGCATATTACAAAAATACCTGAAAATAATTAGATATTAGCCCTTTAAATGGTGTGTACATGAATGTGTGAGGTGCATACCTTTGGGTAGGGGTAGTGTGTTCCACGTGGGTAGAGCGCCCCAGTAAAGTGCGGCAGCAGCATGTTTGGTACAAGAGTGTTGTTGATGGTGAGGAATGCAAGGCTGGATCCAGCTGGAGACCACCAGTGAGCTACTGGTGAGTGCAGCACCCCCTCTAACAGCCAAGCCAAAACGAAGTAAACAACACACCTAAATTAGATTCCAAGCCATTCCATTTGAGCATTCCACATTCAATGTTAACAACATATCAATTTTTTAAAAATTGCATTATACTTAAAGCTATACTTATGTATACATACTTAAACCTAGAGTGCATAGTGATCACTGAGTCAGGGAAGAATTAAGTACTCTATAATATGATGTTCTTATGCTGTTGTGAGCTGTTCTAAAAAGTCTGTAATATTAATTCACAGTCCGGTGTCAGGAGTTTTGCATCTAAACTGGCCTGATATATGTACATAACGTCTATCATACACCAGCACTGTCATCCTGTCATTGTCATAAATATCATTTATAATGAAAACTTTGTGTTAAATTGAAAAAAAGAAAAGAAAAAGAAAACAGAAGCCTTTTAAGTAGTGGTCTCAGACTCTTGGAACCCACTGTATATACACAGATCAGCCATAACATTAAAACCACATTCTTAATATTGTGTAGGTCCCACCAAAACATCTCTGACCCATTGAGGCATGGACTCCACAAGACCTCTGAAGGTGTGCTGCGGTATCTGGCACCAAGACATTAGCAGCAGATACTTTAAGTGGCGAGGTGTGGCCTCCATGGATCAGACTTGTTTGTCCAGCACATCCCACAGATGCTTGTTCGTATTGCGGGGAATTTGGAGGCCAAGTTAACACAATGAACGTGTCCTCTTTCAGCAAGATAATGCGCCGTGCCACACTGCAAAAATTGTTCATGAATGGTTTGAGGAACATGACAAAGAGTTCAAGGTGTTTGCTTGGCCTCTAAATTCCGTCAATCCAATTGAGCATCTGTGGGATGTGCCGAACAAACAAGTCCGATCCATGTGAGGCTCCACCTCACAACTTACAGGACTTAACGGATCTGCTGCTAACATCTTGGTACCAGACACCACAGCACACATTCAGAGGTCTTGTCAAGTTCATGCCTTGATGGGTCAGAGTTGTTTTGGCAACACAGTGGGGACCTGCACAGTATAAGGCAAGTGGATGTAACGCCATGGCTGATCTGTGTATACAGTATACATAGACCTTGAACAGTGTTCATGAGCTGCACTCTGAATGCCTTTTACTTTCTCCCCCTTTAGAGATCTTTATAGACTTCACAAGATCATAGCCATTATGTACCACACTAAGAGATTTGAAAGTCTCCCACATACAACCACAAACATGGCCTTATTAACCTAATGGATATTACATGTGCACTGCTGCTTCACAGCTGAATCAGTGCAATCAGAAGCAGTTCAGGTAATTATAGTTAAATAGAGAGAATTGCCCTCTATAATGAAAAATATAGATCATGGCTGCAACAGCACCATATTGCAGCACTGCTGGAATGCAATCTGTCCAACAGCTTGGTGTCCACACAGTGAACACTTTAAACATATTCATTTCAGTTAGGACTGAAAAATTGATGCGAAACATCATATCAAAAAATGTTTTGTGATTTCGAAGCTTATTTATTTTCTTGTTAAATGCAGCCAGATAAACAGAATATACTTAAGAAATTCATCACAAAATATTTATAAATATGCATAGAATCTGTATCATGCATAGAATCTGTACCTCTATTATCGTTATTAAATATGTATCTGTAAGCATATTAAATGGTCTGCACTTATAAAGCGCCTTTTAACCATGGTGGTTCTACAAAGCGCTTTATACTGTTACTCATTCACCCATTCACACACACACACACACCGATGGCAGCTCTGCAATGCAAGGCACTAGCCTGTCATCAGGAGCAACTTGGGTTTCAGTGTCTTGCCCAAGGACACTTCGGCATGTGGAGGTACCTGGGCCGGGGATCAAACCACCAACCCTGCAATTAGTGGACAACCTGTTCTACCACCTGAGCCACAGCCGCCCAAATGTATTTATTACATAAAATCTTTAATATATACTAAGTCTGACCAAATCCTTATGTAGGTCTGCTTGAAAGACCAAGCTAAGTGATGTTTGTTACTATGGTAACACAAATAAAACTCACCTCTATAATGAAACATTCAGCTTTACTTAAATACTGAATTTTATTAATATTGTCAAATAATATTATCAAATAATACTGTTTTGATTTATGCACATGTATGTGTTTGTCTTTTTACCCTCGTACAGCCAGTCAGGAATCCCATTGAACACTAATCCCTCTTGTCCTGATGATGTCAATCTGAGAGAACTGCTCTTTACATCCAGCTTGTAGTAAATGTTATTTTCAAAGATATAAATCTGAGAGACAGACACAGAGACACAAACAGAGATCCAGTTTTACATGTCAAGATGCAGAAAATGTGTTCAACGGTGTGTTTGAAGATAAACTTCATCTCACGAATCTCACGCTCTCTTTCTGATTTCTGCAGGTCTTCTAGACTTCTACAGAAACAATGTAAAACAAGGAGGAAATTGCAGAGTACTTTTAATGTGGCACCAGATGTCAAGAAATAGGTGGGTAGAATTAACGTGTAAACACCCATATTCAAAAAGGCAGAAAATCCGAAACTAAGAATTAAGAAACTATTAGAAAACATTGGAAATGGCTTTGGTAATACTTTATTTTAATAGTCTATTTTGGATAGACACTCTACAAAACCATCTATGGACTGTCATGAACCAGCCTGTCAACTGATTCTCAGCAACATATCATGATGATTATTTAGCTTTCAACATGTTATGAAATGTATCAATACAGTCCACATGAACTGCATTTGAACTTGTGAATGTGTGGGAGGAGAATTTGAAAGTCTAGAGATGATCTAATAAACATCAATTGATATAAACTGGACCTTACAAAGAAAGTAAACGCAAAAGAGACAATATGCTGGTGCCAGGTCAACTCCATCTGTGAACTCAGTTCCCAAGAATATACCGCAGCCTACGTGACATGGCCGCCTCAGCCTACGTTTCCCAGAACCTACCTCTATGACACTATTGATCGCATGCACCTGTTCCATATCATACACACACACACACACACACACACACACACACTCACACTAAATAAGAGAGACTTTCACTCGCTAACATTTACAAAGTAAATGCTCAGTTTGTGCATCCGCCCTTGACATTTACCAAGGCTTACTTTCCTGTGTTTGTTATCCAGTTTTGACTTTGTCTTTGCCCTGTTTATGCTGATTGTGCCTCACCTGACCCTCGCCTGTTTATTGACCTTAATTTTTCCTATCGTATTGAATTTTGCCTGTTTCAACTAATACATTTTGCTCTGCTGCATTTGCATCCATCTCACCTCTGCTTATTGTGACAGCTAGTATATAGAGTATGTATACATTATCTACCAAACATCAACAACCATTAACTGATAACATAGTGACAATCTGGTTGATGGCAGTCATCTGACTGGTTGTTGACAGTCTATGGATCGTCTGTTGACTGTTTGCGGAGTGTCTACGATAGCGTCTGAATTAAAAATGTGCGTGATCAAGGGTTTGGGTTACTGAAAAGTCCTAATATCCATTTCGGGTTCAAAAAGTTTGGGAGTCCCTTCAGTAATACAACAAGTGATAATGGAAATGCATCCGATAATGATTATTATTTAACCTTGTGAATATAGCCACACACATTTCCAAACTGGCAGTCAGTTTTCCCTCTCTTTAATCATCCACTTACCTTTAATCACCAGACCATTTTAGCTATCTTGTTTTTCCCTCTATATAACCATCCATTGGATGATCACCCACTCTAATCTCACCCAGTGTATAACCATTCTCTCTATAATCACCCACTCTATAACGACTCACTCTAAAATTGCTACAGTTGACTCTATCATCAGTTTATTAGGGCAAATCATTCGGAGTAAAAACAGCAGCGAATTAATGCAAGAAAGTTTCATACTCCAAGCCTACTCCATAAAAGTTTGTTGTTATATAAAATGGAAGTGAGTGGAAGAGCAATTATTTAGAAGTACTAGAGCAAACACAGCACCCAGCTTAAGCAGTGAGTTAAAGTATAAATCATATGAGAGTTACATGTAATAGTAGCTATGCATACATTTATATGTATGCATGTGGCAGGCGATTTTGTCCAATTGAGACAGGATACAATCCATGCCTAGAGCACAGCAGTTTTAACAGCCCTGATCAAGGGTCCAACAATCACCATCTGGTGATTTGTTGATTTAATAGACTTCCAGTTACAAGCTCAGAAACTTATTAGCCCAGGGGTTCCCAAACTCTTCCAGGGCAAGGCCCCCCAAATGGCATTAACATGTGACCAAGGTCTTTAAAACACTTTAAAAATACAGACTTCTGAATATATCCCCGTTTTTTTTTTGTTTTTTTTTTTAAATAATTACATCTTACATCTTTATATTACATTATGAATTGTGTGTGTGTGTGTGTGTGTGTGTGTGTGTGTGTGTGTGTGTGTGTGTGTGTGGTTGTCTGAAAGTGAGAAAGAGAAAATCATGTATTTATTTTTCACACCAAATTGTTGAGGCCCCCGGGCGCCCCCTGGCGGCCCCCAAGGTGGCCGCGGCCACCACTTTGAAAACCACTGTATTAGCCAATGAGTCACTGCTCCTCACTCCAAGTTTTCACTGTGCAGATACAGTTGTATGGTAAAGTCCTGAGCACTTCAAACAGACCTCACTTGGAGACATTAATTACAAAGTTAAGTTCCTCAATGAGTCTTTTGATAGTTGGATATATTTTATCTCTTCCTATAGGAGATTTACTTGGAGCCCTGACTGATAGGATACTCTATTTTAGATATCTACCTAGAACTATTATGGGTTCCCCTAGAGACACAAACCAAAGAACGTGTTTTTGCTAAAACAGATGGAGGACTGAGTAGAAGATAGATTAGTCTACAGATGCACGAGCCATGCAAATACATACGTCATTACTTACTTAATTACTTTCTCTGCAAGCACATTGTAATAATGGATGGTAATTATGCGGTTCTAATTCAGGGATGTGTTGATTGTGCATTTGTATGTAAGCCCTGAAGTGCAGGTTGCCTGCAGCGTCTCTGGAATTACTCAATGCTCAACTATTTGGAGAGAGTGAGAGATACACAGATTTCACTGCTCTAAAGCATACACAGAATTTACTGCAGCGGAGGTGTCACTGAAAATATATATCCCACATTACTGACTGGCGCTAATACTTTTATCTCATCTTACCCAAACACTGATAAATAGCAGCGATGCTATAAAGCACTAATAAATCAAAGCGTTCAAAGGGTCTGCATATGCCTAGGATATGCAAATGTTCATGAATATCTAATCTCTCTCACGCTCATTCTCTTCCCCTCACTTTCTCTCTCTCTCTGTGTGTGTGTGTGTGTGTGTGTGTGTATGTGTACGAGTACTGCATGTTTCAGGAGATCTGAGTCTTCTAGTGCAATAGATTAAACTGCAAATGCATAAAAATGAGAGGAACACAGAACACAGATACTTTTCTCAGTGACTTCTTAATTACTTTCCCTGCAAGCACATGGTAATAATAGTGGCATTATGTATCTTCTGTAGGTTAATATGATACTGAAAGCAGGTTGCCTGTGGCATAGCTAAGAAAAAATAATAATTTTTACGTATTTTGCAGTATGCATATGGTCTTCATGCTTATGCTTGCAGACATAGATATTCTGATTAACTAGGATAAATAAATAAATAGATAGATAGATAGATAGATAGATAGATAAATAACCACCTCACAGATTGGATATGTCAAAGCCCTCCAGCATGCTAGTAATTGCACACATGTGAGCATATATTTACTTCCTCCCTGGATTTCTGATTCACAAGATAATTTTAAAGTGCACAGTGTTGTGGGTGATGTGTTAACTGTTGTTGTTTGTTCTGCATGGCTGCATGGTGCTGTGTAATGTTACATGAGGTTTCAGTGTGTTCTGCTGTGCTGCTCTGTTGGACTGCATGATGATGAGTAGTGAGTAATTACTCACCAGCTGTTGCCCCTGAACTCCCCATGAGGCGAACTGCAGCACCGAATCTGATACCTCAGGCGGGTTCAACTCATGCACTTCTCTACAAACACAAACACACACACACACACACACACACAAACATTTGTCTTACTATACTGCAGCTAATTAATGTTATGTTACTCTCTTTTTTCTTTTTAAAATTATTTTCTTCTTCTTCTTATTTTTTTTTTTTTAAATAAAAGCAGCAGGTCTTGTATAAAAAGAGTTCCTTATGGGGACCAGTCAAATGTCTCCAGAAGGTCAGAACCGTCAGATTTTCCTATCCTTGTGGGGACATTTGGTCCTCACTGAAATATAAAACTATGCCCCTTCCCCGCACGATGGCTAAGTGGTTAGCATGTGGTGCGTAGAGTTTGTATTTTCCAAAGACATGCGTTAAAGGCTGACTGGCATCTCTAAATTGTCCATAGTATGTGAATGGGTGTGTGAGTGTGTGTGCCATGTGATGGGTTAGCGCCCTGTCCAGGGTGTCCCCTGCATTGTGCCCCGAGTGCCCTGGGATAGGCTCCAGGCTCCCCTGTAACCCTATGTGGGATAAGCGGTACAGAAAATGGATGGATGAATGGAAGCCCCTTCCCCATTTATAAATATTTTGATGTGCCTCAGTACCTTGTATGCAAATTGTAGATCAGGTAAGACGCCAGAAAGGAGTATTGATACACCTAAAACAGGAAAATGATCAAAATGAAGAATGCATTCCTAAAAAATTTGCATCAAGTGTAATGATTAAACAAAACCATCGACTGGCAGTGTCTCAGACATATGCATCCTTCTATAGTTTATACACAGCAACGGACAAACCACTGTCCACAACCTGACACCACTACTGCATGTGAATGTGTGTGTGTGTGTGTGTGTGTGTGTGTGTGTGTTCCAGTGAACACAACCAGTCATAAACATTATTGATCTGTAAAACTGAATAGACTCCAAACCAGTGCCTGCAATCTGGACTATAACATCACTCAACCTGAAGCTGAACTTAAATTCATATATGAGTGTACTGTAGTTCTGCTATATACTATTCCCAAAAATCTACCATATTTAAAACTTTTTAAAATTATTATGGCTTTTATACTAGATTTGAAACAAGGGAGGAAAAACAGTGTAGTTTGCAATGTAAGAACCTCTGACCTTTTTGATATCATATGTTAGGAGAACATAGTTGAGATCTGGTGAGACCGAAAATTTGGAAGCTTTAAATGTTACCTGTATAAAAATACAAATGACAATATTTGAATATATTACACATTCACTGTCATGGGAAAAACTGATTAAGGCATTAGATTATGACCAGGTATCACTGATATTATGCGACTGTTCTTTCAAAAACATTACGTCAGCACGATAATTCAGAAAATTGAAATTAGTAGTAAGGTCACAGAAAGAATCAGCCTGCCCTAAAAGCATAATAACTTATAAAACAGATGAAAACATTGGCACAGTGTTTAAGAGGTTAAAAAATTACTCACAAATGTACTGTTTTTCATCAGAAGCTCAGTCTGCTTGGTCTGGATATTTGCTTTCATTACGTTTCCATCTCTGCTCCTATAGATTATCTCCACCGCTGAGGCGACATGTGATACAGGGTGAGAGAGAAGAGGGCCATCACATTCAGACTGCGCATTGTGAATGTGACAATGTTCTGTTGACAATGTTCTTCTTCCTCTTGCTGTTTGACAGCAATGATTTTACAAATCAGACCACAGAGAAGAGATCTAGACATCCCGAAGCTCTTTGCCCATCACACTGACACTCACCTTAACTCTGTGCACTACAGTGTTAACAAGGCTGAGTGCAAGATGCTGCTGCTTTTCAACCATCAATGCATGTGTGTGTGTGTGCGTGTGTGTATTTACAGATACAAGTGTGAATATGTGAGTGCTTGTATTAATTTATTTTTGCCTTGGCAAATGTTTACATAAACATGGCAAATTTGACCTTGTGGCCTGCCTCTGCCCTGTGTGCGTGGAGTTTGCATGTACTCCCTGTGCTTCGGTGGTTTCCTCTGGGCATTCTGGTTTCCTCCCCAGTCCAAAGACATGCATTGTAGACTGATTGACATTTCCAAATTGTCTGTAGTGTGTAAATGGGTGTGTGAATGGGTGTGCAATTGTGCCCTCCAATGAGTTGACACCTCGTCCAGGGTGTCCCCCGCCTTGTCCCCCGAGGCTCCAGGCCCATCGCGACCCTGTGTAGAATAAGCGGTACAGAAAATGGATGGATGGATGGATTTGACCTTGTGGGAACATTGGGTTCGTTCCCATGAATAAACGTAATTAAAATATAAATCTGTATATATGTCTTTTCAAATTAAATAGACAAAAACCTCTTTTTAGTGAGACACATCATTATGTAGTTAAAGTAAATAGAAATAACCCAAAAGATAGTGAAATACGAGAGAGAGAGAGAGAGAGAGAGAGAGAGAGAGAGAGAGAAAGAGGGAGAGAGTCTTTGTGTGTGTTTGTGAGTGAGAGAGAACCAGAGTAGTGGGATTTTGTGCAGCGTGGAGAATCAGGTCTGAGAAGTGACTCTGTACTCTGGCTGTGTTTAATGAGATTTCTGCAGAGCCTGTACAAAGCCTGGCTGACACATGAAAGCAGGCGGTAGCGTGGAGGGCAGAGTGAGGAACCAAAAATTACAATCTTGTCAGTGAATGACTGACTCCACAAAGCAGGTTGGGATAGACAAGCATTAGGAGGACAGTGAAAGAGACACAGTACCAACAAAGTTACTTAAAAAGTGGCGTGTAAGCCTTTGAAAAAGCAAGGAAGTGTGGAAAGACGATACCAGAACGACAAAATGGAAAGAGACCCAGACACCAGCACATTAGACTGACTTTCAGTGACATGTATTACAGAAACTCAGAGAGATGGAAAACTATACAACAGAACCATGAGAGATGCATGAAGATTCATGTATTACAGAGACAGAAAAAAACTCTCAGTGCTTGAAGGACTGGGTGCTAGAAGAACACACAACACAAAAGTACTGTTAGGCTAAAAGGGACACATAAAAGACTTAGAGAGACTGAGGGAGAGAGGATAATAGCTTTTTAGAGAGCAGAGCAGACACAACAGTATTTCAGTGTTCGATAGACTGGATGTGACTCAACAAAACAGCAGTGTTAGAGAGAGTGGAGGAGATACTAAAATAGCAACAGAGAGACTAGACAAAACAAATCAGCAATAGAGAGACTGAAGGGGAGACCCAACAGAACAACAGCATTGGAGAGACTGGAGGAGAGACACAGCAGAACAACAGCATTGGAAAGATTGGAGGAGAGACACAGCAGAACTGGAGAGACTGGAGGAGAGACCCAACAGAACAACAGCATTGGAGAGACTGGAGGAGAGACACAGCAGAACAACAGCATTGGACAGACTGGAGGAAAGACAAAACAGAACAACAGCATTGGAGAGACTGGAGGACAGACACAACAGAACAACAGCATTGGAGAGACTTGAGGAAAGACACAACAGAACAACAGCATTGGAGAGACTGGAGGAGAGACCCAACAGAACAACAGCACTGGAGAGACTGGAGGAGAGACAAATCAGAACAGCAGCATTGGAAAGACTGGAGGAGAGACACAGCAGAACAGCAGCACTGGAGAGACTGGAGGAAAGACACAACAGAACAACAGCATTGGAGAGACTGGAGGAGAGACACAACAGAACAACAGCATTGGAGTGATGGAGAAAAAATAACAACAACATTATTTTGTGTTCACACTAGGAACGTTATTTAAGCCATTTATTTGATCAATATTAAAAATTATGTTGGCTAAATACTGTAGTTGATGAACTGGAAAAAGGAACCATTAGCCAGACAAGGTTCCTTTGCTGTTTCATGTAAATGTTTTTGGTGCCTAGTTGTACTGTAGTGTAGTACATTAATCTGTTGAGGGAGAGGATCATGAATTGCAATGAAAAAGCTAGGAACATCTGTAAAACCAGGCAACGGAAGACAGTGAACTCCATGGTACCACTTCCTGGTTCCACCTCCTTGTAGTGCTGCCCAGGAGAATGTTGAATGGCATTTAATACGTGGACCTTCTTTCAAGTGTGCTTGTGCAATCACGTCCTTTACCCAATGGGCCAATCTGTTTAAAGAGAGCACAGCCCTTTTATTGTGCTCTATTTTCCCACTGCCATACCTTTTTCTTCAACCTTTCACTACTGTTTGGTCAGTGCCATGAGCTTCATCACTAATTCAGTTCACATCACTTCCCTGGTCTGCTTCCCTCTTTAAATACTAATGCAAATTGAGACATGAAAAAAGAAAAGCTTGTTTCTTAGAGGTATCACTGTGCCTCAAAGGGTTAATGTAATGTCTGCTTACAAAAGTGAAGTGACTGAAGTGCTATGTGCTATAAATCCAGACTTAGCAAGTTTATTATCCATCTAGCCCAAGTTCCAGCCAATTGAATTAAAAGCATTTTGTTTTTATATTTTTAATAAATGCACCCAATAAATATTGTGTTATTTTGTGGCATATTGTATAATGTATATTGTTTCTGATATTTAATAGGAATCAATTGTGCTAGCTGTTTTGGAACTCACAAAACCACATCCCTAAAACAGCAAAAATGTCTTTAATAAATGCACAGAACAGAAAATTGTAACATTTTTCTCAGTAGCTTGAGGAAGAAA
Organism: Ictalurus furcatus; assembly: GCF_023375685.1. Lineage (NCBI taxonomy): Eukaryota > Metazoa > Chordata > Actinopteri > Siluriformes > Ictaluridae > Ictalurus > Ictalurus furcatus. The sequence continues at coordinate 23,375,039 of NC_071260.1, read as the reverse complement.
AAGTTCCTATATTGAAGAAAGGGGGACAGACTGGATTGTTGTAGTGTGTGATAGCCCGAGGAACCAAATAACTAAGTATTAGGTAAATCATCCTGAGTACACTAACACATTAGCAGAGCTGTCTAATTATTCAGTTAAGTAGTGCTTTATTGGCCTGAATGCTACAGATCACCCAAGCAATTAGCATACAGAAATAGAACATAACTCTTTAATAAATCTGTGCATACAAATATCACTATATTTTTGCTAACACTCATACAAAAGAAAACCTTGGTAAAGATGGAAATTAATAAATAAACTAGGATCTGTGAGGTGAATCTGGGTGACTCACTGTCCCTCCCTCTGCAACTCATTTTCTTCCCCAAGGTGACCTGTAATTCTTTATTCTGTTCATTGGAATAAATTGGAATTGTGCTATTTCATGAAAGAACATGTTTCTTTTCAGAACCTTTTCACAATGTAGGAGAAAGTGTATCACAATCTCAACTTAACCACTCATGTCTCTGGCAACCAGGATTTGTGTGTGTGTGTGTGTTTTCTGCATTTTTCAGTGGGCACAGAGGACTTAGGATACTTAGGATGTAATTAAAATGTTTCTTCATATATACACTGTATGGCCAAATGTTTGTGGACACCTGATCATCACACTCATATGTGGTTCTTCCCCCAGACATGTTCACAAATCCCTGAAGTCTCAAGTCTCTGAGGTGGAGCCCAAGTCACGTCTCAAGTCTTTGAGGTGGAAACCAAGTTAAGTCTCAAGTCTCTGAATTGGAGTCCAAGTCAAGTCTCAAGTCTTTGTTCTATTTTTAGCAATAGTTCTATCAGCTAGTTATTGTAATTAACAGTATATGAGGCTAAATCCATTTTGAAATATTAAAACTGATTTCTTCTACAGAATGTCTTGTTCATTTATTCAAAATTATCTAATAAAGCACACAAGGTTTTACTTAAATCATTAATTACATTTTTATACACAATCAAAAAACTATTACTTTCAAACTATTAAAAACGGTCACTCGGAAATCAATTTTTAAGTCATTTTTTATTGGAAATTCGGTTTGAAGCAATCTTACAGCATGACTAGCTTGATTACTCTCCCTTCAAAGTGTGATTTATACCATTTGGAATGCAGGGACTGTTACCAGGAGAAAAAAACCTGGTGTTTATTTTGAGCTATTTGAGCTGCCGTAGTTTGCTGTAGTTCTCAAGCAATGATGGGTAAAGTAGTCTTCCAGTGAGCGCCGGCAGTAACAAAACCCCTGTGTATAGATGCAATTTAACTTGGTAAACTTTAATATTATATGCATATGGTAGCTAATACTTGGGGGGCATGAAAAGGACACGGAATGACGAGAATGACCTGCTGCCCTAGCCTCCAACTTCTCCCATACCTCGCGTCCCAACAGACGAGAGGGTGGTACAGGTTTGCTCCTTACTGGAAATGACATCATGTTTTCTGAAGCCTCTCAGCTCGAAAAAAAAAGGGAAACGAACTCTCAGCCAACTTCCGGCTACAAATGTAAGTAGCTTGTTATTGTTGTTGTAGCTCTCAAATCTGTACTTACATTAGTGATTTTTAAACTTTATTTGATGTTCTATATACAGTTCATTGAGTCTAACAACTTTTAAGAGTTTAATAATTAATTTTTTCTAAACCCACTAGCTTGCCTGTGATCCTGCTTGACATTTTATTGACAGAAATGTGTATGATTAAGCTTACAAATTTATATGACATCTAAAACAAATATTTTTATTTATTTATTTATTTTTTGGTGATGTTTTACAACGTGAATACATAGTCATGTCACCGAAAATTGAGTTTTTAGTGTCCCAGTGCACCAACTCGTGTACACAATATACTGATTCACTACCTACTGAACTAGGGAGCTGGTTGAGACATACTCCACTTCACACTCCTGAACTGACCCACATGCTCAAAACAATAACAATTATGACAAAGAGCAACTTAGGGATTGAGCTCCAAATGTGATCACATCAACTGAAGGAAAAGATCAATGATATAGACTGTCCTATATACGATAATTTACAATATCTGCAAGACTATGAATGAGAGCCAAGTTTATCGTCTTCACAAGAGCTGATTACAATCTTGTTTAATGAAGTTATTTAACGTTATTCTGTTTTGTAGGCCAGCATTGGCAACAGAATGGGTTGCCACTACTGACAAAACCATCCCTCAACAACCATCCCCCAAAAATATGTACACTACCCATTTTGTATATTATCTTAACATGTAAACATACAGTTTCACTTTTTTTTCTGTCTAAACGAGCACGAATCAAATGTTTGCTGTTCACACGATCACATATCTGGGAAAAGATCGGATTAGGCTCCTTCTGCCTGAAATGTGAATGCATGCTGAGAATTGCATCACAACAAATTTGGACTTTTGAAGAGATGAATATCACAAGAGTATAAATACTCCCCAATGTAAATACACCCCAATCAACCACAGCATGAGTCTACCAAAGAAAATTTAGCCAACTGAGCAAAACATTAACAAATGTTATTAATAAAATTTAATTTTCATACATCGCGTGATTGTTAAATACCACTAGTTTACTGTTGGTCATGTGACACAAGAGGAAAGGACTTGTTTGTAGAAATTTTATAATCACTTCGTTTCACATCCTCCATGTAACCTTCACACTCATACTATCCTCATCTAATATTTATTTCTTTAAATATTTTATCATGTTTGTTAGAAATATCTCCTTATTACTATGGAAAGCTGTCAGTGTTACATTCCATTATCATCACCTGTGATATGCAATTGCAGAGAATTAAATTACCGGAAAACTTTCCGGACTTAAGAGTAAAACTGCCATTATAAATCCTTTAAAAAAAAGTAGGTCTTATTTCTCTCTTTCATCAGGCAATTCAATAGTGCAGCATAAAAATATTTCTATAGGGGTTTTGTGTATGTCTATCTATCTGTCTCCGCTTTTATTTCTTTCTTTCTTCCTCCTTTCATCCCACGCCTCCTGTCTCTGTGCATCCGACAGATCCATTCTTCAGCACTGACACGAGCTGTCTGGAGATCTGATAATTACACCACACATCTGGACTCATCTCTCTTTGTGTGTGTGTGTGTGTGTGTGTGTGTGTGTGTGTGTGTGTATGTAGGTGTGTGTGTCTGTGCATGTGAACACCCTGTGGTCCAAGACTGATAGTGGCAGCAGATGGAGGATGTTTATGATGGCTGATTTAGACAAAGACCCAAAGACTGGTCTGAAGACACACACACATACACGCACACACACACACTTTGATAAATACAAACCAACATGAAATAGAGGTCACTCACCACTGATCCACTGCACCTCGGGGGCTTGAACCTGAAAGTCTCTGAGGAAAAGGTCGTCCAAGGTCAGATGAGATTTCAGAGCTTTAGTTCCATCATCTGAATTCAAACGTAAAACACACACACACACACACACACACACACACACACACACACACACACACCCCTATACTGGCTTACTATCCTTGTTAGGATCTTTCATTGACATACTTATTAATGCACCTAATTAATGTTATGCATACACATGAAACCTCTAAGCAAAAAGTTCCTTTAATTTTTAAATAAAAGCTGCAGCTTTAGTTAAAAGAAAAAAAAAAAAAACTTCTTTCCTTGTGAGGACCAGCCAAAAGCCCCCACAAGTTCAACACTATCAGATATTGGGGATATTTGGTCTTTACTAAGATATAAAAATATGCCTTCCCACACACAGAAAAGGCCACAGACATAACGCATCAAATATCAAATTGAATTCTATATCAGATATTGTAATCAAATGAATATCATATTAATTACATGATAATAATCATACAAGTATGTGTGCATGTGTGTGCACATGTGCGATTCAAAAACCTTTAGAAAGAAAGAAGATGGCGAGACTAATCAGAGACAGCACCACCAGAATCACCAGCAGAGAGATGCCGATCCCTTTCCAGTTCCTCTCAAAACTTCCATCTCCCAAATCCTGTACTCACAGAGAGAGAGAGAGCGGGAGAGAGAGAGAGAGATTGGTATTGAGAGAGTGAGCTGACATTTGTCTGCTTGTTTCTCATTCAACACAAACTGACTGTAGCAGCTACACAGTCATGTTTTATTAAGGAGGGCTTTCATTCTTCCATACGCAAATCAGAGAAGAAAGTGTCTCCCTTCCCACACATCAGGACCCTTTTCTCATGAGCAGACAATTAAGAGGAAGACAGCACCTTTAAGTTGTTATGTGTCTATACTGAATGTGTGAGATCTGAAGGTTTATACCAACTGTTGTAAACAAAATGAAGCATTATGATTGGCTGCGATGGGAACAGAACAAGGATCACTGGATTTTTTTTTTAAATGGATAAAGTCTTTCAGTTTGAGTATAACACAGTAACTCGCTAATTTGTTAGCCTAACTTATTAGTGTGCAAGATCACAGTTTTTAGGGAAAATAAAAACATGGCAATAATGTTACTGCAGCCTTAATGGGCCAGATATAATAATCACCATAATCTACTTATTATCATTATTATTTCTTATTTTTGTATTTACCGTCTGTATTTTATTTGTGGCAGTTCCATATCTTTATCCAGACAGATTCTGATAAGACACATGTCACAATATTACTCCAATCGAAAAACCCAGAGAATAAATCAAATGTACACTATATGGTCAAAAGTTTACAGACACCTGATCATCACACACACACACACACACACACACACACACATAAGCCTTACCCAAACTGTTGCCACAAAGGTGGAAGCACACAACTGTCTTGAATGTATTTGAATGCTGTAGCATTAAGATTTACATTCACTAGAATTAGAGGCCCCCCAAACATGTTCCAGCATGACAATGCCCCTGTGCACAAAGCAAGCTCTATAAAGACAAGTTATGCCAAGGCTGTATGTAGCCAGGATGTAGCCAGAGACTGGAATTTTTCCTCTGAGCAGATATTGTATTGACAACTTCCAGAATGTGAGATCTCAAAATATTACAAAAAATGTTTTTTATTGTATTTTTATCGTCAAATCACTGACAACACCTTTAATTTACCGTGTAAAAGGTACAACTCTGCAGTATATCCAAATTGGCTACTGATAATAATTGCATGTTATGTAGCAGCTGAAAGCACTATAATGTATCAGTTCTGATGGAGTATGTCCAGTGAAATCACAAAGCTGTTAACACCTACATTTATGACCAGTGCAGATACATTATTCTCAAATGTAGAGCGTAGGAGTTAACACTGCTTCTCCTGTTGGATTCGCTGGGCACTTGCACTCTTATAATGTTATATAATTATTCATGTTATTTTCTATGGACCATGTTAGTGTGCATATTAAACATTCACTAGAATGCAAGAAGATCACAGGCTGTTTGTATGAAAACAAGGATGGAGAGAAGTAGCAGTTGGGATCGCTGGCACTCAAAGATGAGACACACAGTAGGGTTTTGTTTGAACACAAGATTTTTGAATACATTCAGTGTAAAAAAAAAAAAAAACAGGAGTCCTTTAATAAAAATGAATATTTTAAGCATAAATCGAAGCCTTACCAAAAATTCAATTATCCTGCAAAACTATAAATTATGATAAATGGTTCCTTTTCTTGGCTGAGTTGGGTTTATTTACCATTCTGTGTTATCAGGGTTGTGGTTTACAGGCAGTGTGTTATTAGCTTTGTGTATGCTGTTAGCTGGTTGGGGAGATTATATTAGTGATGGCAGGAAGGGATGATGAATAATCCATCCTCCAAAGCAAACCCTGCGGGCAGCGGTACAGCCATCTGCTGATCTCAGAACTGCTGCAGCACCACAGAGCCTTTCATTATGGAACAGAATTCATAAATAAACAGCCTACATCTCTCTCTCTCTCTCATTCTCTATGCTAAAAGATAGGACTATACAGAAATTTCTTTTCTTTTTTTTAAAAAGCCACATAGATTACAGCAGTTCCGCTAAAAGCTAAGAGCCGGAAATGCCACCTCCACATTAATGTCCTCTTATTGTCTGTACCTGCTAAAGCACTTGTCCTTCACAGCAGTGTGTGTGTGTGTGTGTGTGTGTGTGTGTGTGTGTGTCCTAGCCATGATAAAGGTTAAAATAGTGCGTTTGTTCCTTGCCGGGAGTGCCTGTCACATTGAGCAATGACTCTTTGTTCTCTGATACACACACACACACACACACACTCACTCCTCTCTCTCTCTCTCTCCATCTCTCTGCAGGGCAGCAGTGTTATTTTGACCTCTCTAAAGATAGCAGGATCGCTCTACCGCGTGGCATACTGTACACCCGCAGAATAGTCTCATTTCTCACAATTGACCTCCAGTGATCTTCATCAGTATGTGTGCGTTTGTTTGTGTGTCTGCATGTTTGTGAAAAAAGAGAGAGCACATAATCCTCTTTCATCTCTCCAATTCTCCTCTGCCCTGTTCTCATTGTTCTCTCCTAATTAAAACAATCAATCTTACTCTTGTGGATTATGATCAACTGTAAAATAAGCTACACAAAATGTAATGTTCCATCTATTTCCCTTTCTAAATATCAGAACACAATACACAATACAGAATACTGAGGAAACAGTAGTACCATGTGTAGTACCATCTACAAAGGACTGAATAATTATTTTGGTAAAAAAAGACAGTAAGTGCCAAGAGTGTGAAATTAAAATACATCTAAGAAAATGCTAAACACACTATTATGCAGGTATGTGTGCAGGATAAACACCAAAGAAGTAGTTAGTTTTCTGGTATAAAAATATGGCTACAAGACAGCTTAACAAAATTTTTTACAGGTTCTAGGTATTAAGAAGTAAAGCACAAAAAGGTCAACTAAAACAAACCTTGAAAACATCAGCAAGTAATTTAGCCTCACTAAGCAAAATGGACCAGCATTTTTTTTCCCATCTCACTTTTTTCACTTGTATTTGGTAGTAATACAGTGATACAAGCTAGATATTATATGACTGCACATACAATATATACAGTGTCAAAATTGAGATTTCATAGATTGTGCTATTTTAAGTTTTGCAAAATCCATAATAGACAGCAAGTCTTTTTCTGTGTGCCACCTTGTTACTCCAAATAATTATCCAATTACATTGTACTGACTTGTGCTGTTTCCTTGTCTTCTTAATAACTCAGTCTGCCAGGAATTTCAGTGACATGTAATAAAAGTGGTTGGTAATTACAATATTTTGCTCAAAACAATTAGTTCTTCAGATTTTGTACCACAGACTTACTAGATTCCTACCTACAATCTAAGGGACCGTAAAAGGAAAGCATTAACATGCATTTACACGAAAGAGTCACAAAGAGAAAGAGAGAGAGAGAGAGAGAGAGAGAGAGAGAGAGAAGTGAATTTTCTGAGGATGAATGTTATTCTTCTGAGGATGAATGTTATTCTGGGTTTGAATTCACCCTTGTGAAAATCTTTTATCATGTATATCCTCAGTTGCGGGTTCAGGAGATGAAAGTAGCGTTACACAACTGAGAGCCGTTTCTTCTCCATTCCCCCTCATCAGATTTAGATGTGGCCCTTAAGCCAAATAATACAAAATATTAAATAATACAAAACATAGAAACGATTTGATATCATCCAATTAGGTGCAATATTTTTTCTTCGTAGCACTTTATTACAAGTACCTAGTGTTTAATAAATAAATATGCAGTAACTAGAAAATGGTAAATATCTTGCATACTGGATATTCAAGTATATATGTGAAAACTACTATGTACATGATGTTACTCCAATCATCATGGGTATAACTAAGTAATATTTATTAAAGTAAGTAAACATAATAGTAACTATTATTTAATATTTAAAATAATATTTTGTTGATATTTTAATGACTACACGCAAAAACAAATCTTCAAGGGTTCTTCTGTGGTTGTTTGGATAGATCATTTCAAGGGTTCTTTTACATTGGAATGCTTTTTTGATATGGAAAACTCCTCCTATATAGTTTTAGGATCAGATTGAAATCATCCTTTTATCCACCATTTTTTGCTGTTATTGGCCAGATATCCATCCTGGGTATCACACTGTAAAAAATATCACCAGCACTATTACACATTTGTGTCCTGCAACTATTACACATTTGTGTCCTGCAACTATTTTCAGTCAGATATGCATGTATTTACTAAAGCACTGTAGTACTATTAGCCACTATTATGTTAATGCTTAGCATGAATATACTTGATATCTTTCACAGTAGTTATAGTCCCCTTCCAAAAGTATTGGAACAGTAAGGCCAATTCTATTGTTTTTGCTATACATTGAAGACATTTGGGTTTCAGATCAAAAGATGATTATGAGATGATAGATCAGAATTCCAGCTTTCATTTCCTCATATTCACATCTAGATGTGTCGAACAACTTAGAATATTTTTGTTTGAACTCGCCCATTTTTCAAGTGATCAAAAATACTGGAACATGTGACTGATCTGTGTTTCTTGCTGCCCAGATGTGCCCTGTAAAAATTATTATTTAAAGAATTATTGCTCTGAATGTGTACTCTTGGTTTGAGCCCTAGGTTTTGCCTGTGAAGACTGCATGTAGACCAGAAAGCTGTCTATGTGAGAAATGAAAGCCATTTTGAAGCTGAGAAAAGATGGAACATTTATGAGTCACTGCACAAGCATTGGGCATAGCCAATACAACAATCTGGAATGTACTGAAAAAGAAAGAAACCACTGGTGTACTAACAACCAGACATGGAACAGGTCGGCCAAGGAAAACAACAGCAGTTGATATCAGAAACATTGTGAGAGCTGTGAAAAAATACCCAAAAACAACACTTAGTGACATCACTAACAACCTTCACAGGACAGGGGTGAAGGTATCACAATCCACTGTTCAAAGAAGACTTCGAGTGCAGAAATATTGAGCTCATACCACAAAAAAGAAATTATATTTACTTTAATTTACTTTAAGAATATCTGCTCCTATACTTCTGCTCACCTAAAAATTGGGTAGTCCACCAACAAAGATGCCATGTTTTAAATTGTTTAACACATCTAGATGTAAATATCAGAGAATGAAATTAAATTCTTATCAATCGTCTCATGTTACTCTTTTGATCTCAATAGCAAAAACAATAGAATTGGCCTTGGTGTTCCAATACTTTCAGAGGAGACTTTTTAAGTATAAGACTGTTTTACAAGTACATACTATGCAAATATGCATCAGACATGAGTAATTACCACATACTTACCAGTAATTATTAAGTATGCATTTTACCCTAAAATAAACAGCTACCACTGAATGTCTATAGTCCTAAATCAACTATACAACCTTATCAAGTTCTGTTTTAGGAGTATTGTTTACTGGAGCTATGTTTTTGTCTGGTTGTCTCACATGCACTGTATTGTGCAGTACACAGCCTGGTAGGTGGTTGTCAAAGGAACTGAAATGTTAGATAATATAACAGGCTGTGAGCTGCCCCGCTGGTTTATTTTGATTTTAGTGTATTCATACAGCATGTCAACACTCTTGAAGGCCATGCATCTCCAGTTCCCTCTGTCACTCTTACCTTATTCAATTCAAAAAGCTTAATTGGCAGCACTGTATGTAGTACATTATTGTCATTGTATTGAAAATATAGTTTGAAAACTTGATGAACATCTCTCTCTCTCTTTCTTTCTTTCTCTCTCTCTCTCATAAATAACCAGCTGTCAGTCTTTCACATTACCATATCATCATCTTACTGTGCACACACACACACACACACACACACACACACACACACACACACACACACACAGCAGGTCTGCACTTTGTTACACAGAGTGCTAACCTCAGCCCTAAGGTGTTTGCTTATTTATTTGTTTATGCTCACAGTAATCTTAAGTTTAAGTTTATATTTTGCAGAAATAGTTCAATTGTACCCTTAGTGCCCTATTACATGCTGTATATATATATACACGTGCATATTCACATACATTACAAGCATATCAACCAGCTAGTGATTATTCCTGCTTCTTCTCTGTAAGGTTAGCTTTAATCATTAATGCACGATATGTGATGGCTGCTGCAGTCAGCGTATGATCAGCGAGAGACAGAACTAAAGTGCGATCAGAGTGGAGGAGTGGAGAGGGTTTAGGTATGACTGAAAGTGCTCGTTTCAGTACCCGTGGGAAAGCATGACTGAAGAATGAATAAAAGCTCATCTGAGAACCTTTCTCATGAATGTAATCATCACAGTCACGTTCTGCTGCCCCATCTACATGATTGGCAGTCGCATTATTCTCCACTGGTCATGATCCATTCGTCTCAGGTTGTAAGATAGAAAGTACTGCAGCCTGGGCCACCCAGAATAAGTTATTCCTTTTAGCAACTACCTGAGTGCTTATGATTATTTTACACACACACACACACACACACACACACACACACACACACATTGCATAGACAATAGTCAGGGCACTGGCAAAAACAACAAGGCAGATTAAGAAAGATACTTTGTTAGTCTTAAAATATTTTCATTTCATGTAGTTATTTTTGTTGTTATCCTTAAAATCTATGTAAATTACCTAATCATGGTCTAAACCCACTCAGCTAATCTAGAGCCTTCAGTGGTGCTTGCCAGCCACGGTACTTGAGAATGTCTGTTCCAGACTTGTTTTTGGATGTTACTGAGGCCAGAATTGAACCTTGTGGTTCAACTCCCAGTCATAATCAGCCTGGAAAAACCTCCCAGACACTGCTGAAGACTTAGCATCCTCCATCCACATGAATACAAGGGGGAGACATGAGAGTAACACTTTATATTCAGGCCATATGCATGATGAACTATGAGCACATTCCTGTTATACATGTTATAATGCACTCATAAGGCATTATACAGATTGTTATAGTTATGTGTTCGTAGGTCATCATGCACATGGCCTTCATAGAAAGTCATATGAAGTCCATGAAGGGCATACGCATGATGACCTACGAACACATTCATAACATGTTATAATGTACTCATAAGGCATTATACAGATTCTTATAGTTATTAATAAAATGACATTAATGTATATCAATGGCTATAATACAGTTATAAATTGTTAACAGAATGCATTATAAGTAGTATAAGTATAACATCAATACCTAAGAAATTCAGTTTCTTTTGGCATTGGCACAATAGTGCATTATGTTCATAGACACAGTTTTTTTTTGTTTTTTTTTTTCAAATAAACACTGGTGTATTTCATTTGTTAGAAATAGAAAGAAATCAAGACAGGTTTATACAAAGGTTAGCTCAGGATTCTTTGGTATTGGTGTTATAATGTGTTACGAACACTACTTATAATGGATCGTGTGTAATGCATAGTAAAGACAGTTATAAAGTATAAATATATAGTATAAATATATAATGTCGTATGAATGCATTATAACATGATATGAATGTGTTCATAGTTCATTATAGATATGACCTTCATAGAAAGTGTTACTGATATGATATGCACTCTCCAGAGTCAACAAGTGTATTTTAAGTCTTAAATAGTGTAATATGATACATATATTTATTACTCTGTACATTTATTGCACTCGTTTGTTTCATTATTAACAGTTTAGCCTTAGGAGGCATTGAAGCTGGAAATGTAATTTGTAGCCCGTGTATGGCTGTTAATTGAAGTACAGTTTGTTGATACTTTGCTGTTGTTTATCAGTATTTAAACTGAAACAATAAAATATTTTAAAATAGTTATGTCCTGATTCAAATTCTGCTTTAAATATAAATAAGACTAGTAAATAACTAGTCTAGACTTACTGGTTATGAATAAAAATGAATAATTATACAACCACTATCATGTACACACTCAAATTCAGTAAATGATCATGAGACACAAACAAGGCTGATGGAGGTTTGACTTTGTTTGATTTCATATATATGAAGAAAATTCCAACTTTACACAGTAAAATCCCTAGTGTTGAATTAACACCCAGAGTGTTTATATGAGTCCAATGGACTTATATAAACACTGTAGGGTGTGAATTCAACACTGTGGGTATAAAATCAACACTGGTGATTTTGCTGTGTAACCCTGCCTGAACCCTAACTTTATCTTCCATATCGCTTCGTGCGAGTCTATGAAAATGTATGTTGTTATGAAGTTATGAAATATAAAACCATGTCGAACTCAGACCTGGCGTTCTGATCCTCACTGTTGGTGCAGTGTGGCCTGACTGAGATTTGACTTGCTTTAATGTCTGCTGTTGTTTTTGTCTCGCACAGTTTCCCTAAAGCCAAACTCTCAGCATGCAGAGGATTCAGAGTAGCACACACTCTCCCAACTTTCCCTTAGTCACTTTCAGTGGCACGTATTCAAGCCCGGAATGGAGCACTTAAAGTCAGCCTAAACAAAAGGTGTTAGTACTTATAGCCATTTATGAAAATTAATTTGAGTGTAAAGACAGCATGAAAATGTTACTGCAGCAGTTTGCAGCATTCTTTTAAGAAATCAGCAGCTGAAAATCACATGGGTGTTGGATATAAAAAGGTGCCTAGAGGTATTACTGCATCATAAAATTTAAGAGCCTATCATGTTCCTTTGCTATTACAATGGTTTACTAGGGGAAATGGGGCAAACATATATAAGTTTGGGGTTTTGTGTAATTTGCATATATTTTGTGCATTCATCTGGCCTTATTGGTGAAGGTACATGGGCATGTTATTGTGTTATTTTATATTGCCTTAAGACATTTTTTAAAAAAATGCCATATCAAGCAGTTTATTATCCAACCTAAAAGATACTGTTATAAAGATACTGTTATAGAAGTAGTGTTGTTTTGATGATAGTGGTCATGGCGAGCTTACATGTGGAGCCAAAATCTCCCATAGGTGTTCATTTGGGTTGATACATACACAGCATATGATTTACATCATTTTCATACTCATCAAATCATCCAGTGAGTCCTCATGTTCTGTGGATGGAGACATTGTCATCCTGGAAAAGAGTAGAGGTCACCTGATAGTGGGTTTTACCGATGGGCGGTACCTGCCAATAACCGATTAATCGATAGTTTTCAAAATTAATACTGAATAAGTAAAATATTGCTGAATTTATTACAAAAATAAACAGTACTGAATGTACAATGAAAATGCACTATACTTTTTTTAAATGAAATAAATATATAAATATTCATATATATTAATTACGAATAAACATTAAAGTAAATGAAAGATATACATCCAAACTGAACCAAACAGTAATACTCCAAATAACAAATAAAAATAGAGACATCCAAAATTAATTTTAAAAAACACTTCAAATAACAAAACAAAATTGGTCAGTGATAGTTTTTATTTATATCTCTAGAGGCCACTCTTTTACTGTATAAAGACAGCAGACACTTCTCAACAGCTCCCACGATGAACGCAACTGGGAAAAACTATTGGTGTGGAATTTAGCCGATAACCTACAGTTCCAGCAATTGGTTATCTGTGTGAATTAATCAGCAAAACCGATCAATCGGTCGACCTCTAGAAAAGACCACTCCCATCAGGATAGAAATGTTTCATGATGTGATAAAACTGATCAGTCAGAAGAACATTGTACTGATGACACTACATACTAAGTGGAACTGCCCACACTTCCATACTAAAACAATCCTAAATCTGATCACTGTTCCTGCACTGTAAGTTAGCCCTGCTGTTGTAAGCCTTCATGTAATATAAATTACACTCAAAATTTTCTGGGTTTAACGGAAAATTGCAGGACAGGTGCAATGCAAATCAGTCGCGCTCGTGTTTTGTGAAACAGATGTCTCTGACGGGGAAAGTTACCTCTAATTTAGGCTGCACCGCATTTACAGACTGTCTTTCCATAAATAATCGCTTTAGCATAATTATTGAATGCATACATATATTTTCTGTGTTTGGAAAGTGGTGTTTTAATAAACTTTCAGTATCAGTGATTTTAGATGGTTAATTGTCTCCATATTTAGAGAAACTTGCTTTAATAACAAACAGCCCAAGGCCTTATGAAAAAATAGTGCACTTCTTTTTAATATTACATTAAAACAGTTCATGATAGAAATATTAATATGCACATAAAGCACATATTTTAATAGCCCATCTGTTCATAGACAGTTCAAGTAATTTTCATTTTCAATAAACATTTTATATAGAATCTAATTAGACTGCCTTAAAAAGCATAAATTAATTTATTACTGGGTTAATTAAGCCAAGAAACCATGTTTTGAAGACTTTAACTGCCCTTAATCACAAACATGTAAATCTTCAGCAAATGCTACATAATCAGAGAATAACTTCAAAAATTCCTAGTACTACTTGACATTTAGGGAGAAGGACCATCAAGGAGACATATTTGCAGTAGTGTTGCCACATTCAAGCATTCATAAATGCTTATACTGCTGTAGTAAAGAGCACAGTAATTACGTTTAGTAGTGTTCTTTATCAAATGCTTGGTAATAATTCTGGACAGAATGTTAAAATATGCATTACTTAGAATGGCAGTAGACTTTTGTTTCAGCGGTAAGCAATGCAAGTCAGTCCCTGATCCACATAAGTGGCAAGTGAAACACATTCAGCAAAATGCTACTTCTTGTTTCATTAAAGATTTAAAGGGAAATGACTGGAGCAAAGAAGAGCAGAGCCAACATCTCCCCTCATGACAGAGAAATCAGACTGCTTTCATATGGCTGACTTTCAAACATTTTCAATCTCTCTCTCTTTCTCCATGTCTCACACTCCCTGTCTCTTGTTCTGAAAATTTTCAGACATAAGGAGCCATTATACATTTTGAGTTTTTCCTCCAAGAGGATGTTTCACAACAGACTTTGCTTTGTATACAATGTAACTCACCTAACTGCACTGGTCAATTGAATGTATCTCAGAAAATCTCTTTCTGTAGATTTAATCAGTAGATGTTATCAGAGAGAACTGAATGTCTTTGTTTCAAGGACAGGTAATTCAATTTTTTTTTATGCTGTGTTATATATACCTAATCTCTGGGTTGAGAGGGCCATGTCATTTTGCTGGATCACGTCATATAATGGTAACCCAACTTTTGTGCAGTTAACACAACATAACAGCCATTAGTGCTGGGCTTAATTGTTCCTTTGGAATACTCATTCACAACTAGGGGTCATTGTAGCAAAGCCAATCCACCTACTGGTATGTTCTGGTGAAGTGGGAAGACAGTATCAGTCCAGCTAACATTCTGCAAAATCAAAATAAGACATGGGATAATACCATCAGGTAGTTAATGTTAGTCTGAAATACTAGCTACTGAGTTAAGATACTTGTTTTCTGACACCTGACATTTACATTAATGGCATTTGGCAGACGCCCTTATCTAGAGCAAAAAGGGCTCAACAGTGGCAGCTCGGCGGTGCTGGGATTTGAACTAACAACCGTCCGATCAGTAGTCCAACATCTTAAATACTAAGCTAGCTAACCTAACTAACCTTTCAATAGATTTTTTCAGAATTTAATGCATGCTAGCAATGTTTCTTGAATTTACTTGAGTTTAAACTATCTAATGTCAGCTAGCAAGCATCAGACTTTAAATAACTTCATCTATCAGCACCAAATGTGTCTATAGCCAGTTAAAGGAGAATAATGCTTAAAACTAGGGCTGCAACAAACGATTATTTTCATTAATAATTCGATTAATCGGATGGGGGCAAACTTTCAGTGCCGTTTTTTTCATTTATTTAAAATAAAATCCACAAACTGAGTGTTACGAATATAAACACTCTTATATAAAACTTATTTAAAAATATATAAAACATTACATTAACACAGCTGTCCAACTGTATATATATATGTATAAAATTTTAAAAAAGCACTGATAATTCAGTCCTAAATTAATAATACAATCTCACTTTCACTGCACCTTGTGGTTCCTGTTCCTCACTGCCTTTAGACATATTATTTTACTTGTGTTTACTTTGATCGTACCGTTTTAATTTAACATTACAGATCTTGTGCTACACTGTTTAATCACCGCGTCTACACTGCGAGTGAGGAGCAACGCGACCTCGTTACTAATAGATCACTTCTATTATAATAAACTACAGAATTTATACTGTACCGCACAAATACAGCATATAATGACAATAAACTAGAATCAAACTAAACCTTTTAAGCAACTTGTACCACTTTCCCCAAACCCTTAAACAATGGAGCATTTTGGATATAAACATGTTTGTGCTCGTGCATCACTGTCGTACTTCCGTGCTACACAAGCTCCGCTTTATAAAGTTTACAGGTTACAATCTTTATTGTGGCGTTTAATATAAAATGCGACCCTGCCTTACACTTCCGTCTGATGGGGACTGAGGTCATGTTGGGTATAAAAGATAACGTTGACATAAACAGTAAACAAGAAATTTATTGTCGGTGACTCTGGGTGTCTGCTAAAGCTAGCGGCAGCGCATTATGTGCCGTTGACGTCATGCGCCATCGACTATGAAGCGGCTTATACTTCCGGTTAATAAAGAAAATGCTAGTGTTCCATTTGAAGTTATATTACCTTTCTAAAATTCATACACTAGACGGGAGAGTGCATAGTGTAAGTGTATAGTCATTTGGGACACAACTTTAGTATTTACTCTCCGAAGCGTGTTTTCGGAACAGAAGAAACGTAATGAGTAAACGCACCCCGTACCGCATGCAGACCAACTAATCGATAATGAGATTCGTTGACAATGATTTTCATAATCGAGTATTATCGATTTTATCCATTAGTTGTTGCAGCTCTTAAAACTTTTACTTAAAACTACATGTGTTTGAATATATAACTGAAAGGAACTGTAGTATAGAACCATGGGAAAATGCATACTACGTACATGGACATGTATTATGTACATATTTTTGAGTTAACATAAGAGCCTACACCCCCAGCACTTTTGGGATGCTAAAAAATCTGACAGCAGACGATGAAATGCAAAATTCTGATTCAACTGGAAAAACTGATTCAAGTCAAAAAGACTTGATCTTTTTGTTTAATTTATCAGTCCGTACAGGATTTCGCAGCGTTTCTTGTGGTTTTTGCGGCCAAAAATGCTTGATTTTGCTGCAGTTTATTTAAAAATCTGCGATTTTGGCAAAATTGCAGTTGTACAAAATTGTTTTGCACTGTCTTTCACAATGATGTTTGTTGGTAAATGAGACATTTTTACTACTTAGTATGTTTGACTCACGTGAATCGAAGAGGACTTTGGCTGAATGTTCGTTATAATGATGTCACATGATGCATCTTGACCCAAATCTGTGGGAAAATCTTGCAGAGTTTGCTTGATTTTGCTTTCATTTCTGTGATCACAAAATCCTGGAGAGACTGAAATGCCAAATGCAGTATATAGATAGTATGTACTGATTAGTGTGTGTTTCACTCTGATGAAGCCAGTGAGAGAGAGAAAGAGAGAGAGAGTGAGAGAGAGAGAGAGAGAAGGAGAGAGAT
The DNA here is from genome assembly GCF_023375685.1 of Ictalurus furcatus. Lineage (NCBI taxonomy): Eukaryota > Metazoa > Chordata > Actinopteri > Siluriformes > Ictaluridae > Ictalurus > Ictalurus furcatus. The sequence continues at coordinate 23,357,595 of NC_071260.1, read as the reverse complement.
ATATCTTGTGTTCTAATCACAAGAACCTGTTAAGTGTTAAGTGCAATCATCAAGGACTTCAAGGTGTTATGCATTCATTGTGAGGTCTAGCCACTGAATCGGTTCTGTAACTCTGAGGTGTCATGTTTCTTAATATATAAACCATCTGGTTCTCTGTTTTTCACACCAATGGATTGTGCCTTGGATTCCTCTTTCTTCATTGCTTTGCCCCAAGCCCCCCTACAGTGCACTGGATTAATTATCTACATTTATATCCAATTCCCTCGTGGGTGTGAGATGTAGTGTGTTGTGTGTGTGTGTGTGTATGTGTGTGTGTGTGTGTGTTTGATGTGTTGCATTAATCAAGTGTTTCAAATCCGTTGACGCCTGCTGAATGATGAATTTATTTACACCAAAAGTTTCAACACAGTGACACACACACACACACACACACACACACACACACACACACACAATAATACATATACATAAGCAAACAGAAGTACAAAAGTGGTTAAAAAAAAAAAGTAGTTAAAAGATTTTTGTAAAATCCAAATAAGCTTTACAGATCTTTATTAGAAAGGGTTTAATCGATGTCTTTCATGCTTGTTCAGTGAACCATAAACAATTATTGCACATGCACCTGTGGAACAGTTTACAGGCGGTAGGCAATTAAGGTCACAGTTACAATAACTTAGGACACAAAAGAGACCTTTCTACTGCCTCTGAAAAACACCAGAAGAAAGATGTCTAGAGTTCCTGCTCACCTGCGTGAACATGCCATAGGCCCGCTGCAGGGAGACATGAGGACTGCAGGTGTGTCCAGAGCAATAAACTGCAATGTCTGTAATGTCAGACACCTAAGACAGTGCTACAGGGAAACAGGAAGGAAAGCTGATCGTCCTTGCAGTGGAAAATTACATGTAACCATGTGTCCCCCCAGACGTGATGGAGAACTTGCAAATGTCTTGGTGGAAGAGTGGAGTAACATCTCACCGCAAGAACCGACAAATTTGGTGCAGTCCATGAGGATGAGATGCACTGTAGTACTTAAAACAGCTGGTGAACACACCAGATATTGACTGTTACTTTTAATATTGACCCCTCCTTTGTTAAGGGACTCATTATTCCATTTCTGTTTGTCAAATGTCTGTGAAACTTCTTCAGTTTATGTCTCATAAATAAATGTATTTAAATATATTTAAATACATATATATTTAAATACATTATATTATATATATATAAATTATAAATATATATACTGCCATAGCTATTTTGTGTGTGTGCGTGCATGCGTGTGTGTGTGTGTGTGTGTGTGTGTGTGTGCATGTCCGTGTGTGTATTAGCTTATCTGTATGCCTCCAGTCTTACAGTAGATTGTTTTGTTGTATCTTACTGCCCTCTAGTGCTTCATCTTCTGCATTGATTATGCATTTTTAATCAAAAGTAAACCATGAATGTGGCCATAATTTGTCTTAATTTAATACGAACATTTGAATTTGGATTGTGTAATTAGTCATATAAGCCAATTATGTCAAACAAAGCTTGAAAAAGAAGATGTCTGAAAAAGAGCTCTGTAAGTCATTATGTAAAGCATGTTATAATACACATATAACTGCTATACTTGGTACATATAACTTTTCAAGAGTCTAGTATTTATATTTTAATAGGACTGTACTGCCACATTTATGCCATGCTAACAGAATATTAAACCATTTGTGAAGGTGGGATAATGCAGTAAATTATTTTATTTTTGCTTCACTCTTGTTTGTTGCACCATAAAATGTTAATTTCAAACATGAATCCAGGTAATGCAAGCTTTGACTCAGTTATGCAAGCTTTTTTAATTCAGGGAAGGATTTGAAATTCTGCTCTAGCTGTGTGACCATCAACTCACCACTGGAAGGCAGTGCTTTACTAAAAACAGCAATACCAACCCACCTAATCAGTGTACTCACTGTTTAGTGACTTTAGTATGTATCCTGTGTGAACCAAAATGGGCTGACAAGACTAGAAATCAGAGAGAGAGAAAGAGAGAGAGAGAGAGAGAGAGAGAGAGAGAGAGAGAGAGAGAGAGAGAGAGAGCAATATTAAACTAAAAGATCATACACCTGGTGTCTATTTTCAGTTACAGACCACTGAGTTATCAGCTCTGCCCATGGGGTTAATACTGAAATACACACAGATACTGAAACCACCAACAGCAGCTTCAGGAATTACATTTGATTTGCTGAAAATACACTCTCCACCCAGCCATGGGTTTTAAATATATTTGCAGTGTAAGAAGAACTACATGTTTTCTCAGATATGTGTGCAGGAAGACTTTCAAATCAGTCAAATCTAATCCATTACACAAATGGTTTAAAGTAAAACATGATGTATCCATAAAATTAAAATAAATATGGAATTTCAGACTCAGACTGTTTCATATTTGACAACAGTGATGTCTGTGTGGACTAACACATGGCATAGTCTAAGAATCAACAGGAAAGGCTTGAGAGCCTGATTGACTGGACTCAATTCCATCTACTTAATGTATTCTGATACAGGGGGGCTGCTGCATACTTCTAATGAGAACCTGAAGGGTAAAACTTTGAATTGAAATGCCTGTCCTTGGAGGACCTGTGTTCTCGGGCAATGGGGACATGAAAATATGCAATTCACAGGTCCACGAACATGAACCAATCTTGTGGCATGGCATGGATGACAGCATATGGAATGGGCGGGTCATTTGGAATCAGCCTTTTAAAATATAGAGCTGGATGGAAACCACGTGTGTTGAATAGAACCCTTTGTTTTGAACAAAGGGTCTACATTGTTGATCATACTTCTGTCAATGAGAGAACAATGGTCTTGGGTCAGAGCAAGGGTATGATATCGACATGGGCCTGAGCCCCAAGCATATAGGGGCCGGCTGTAAAACTGCAGTATTCCTGTGAACAGACCCACTGATGTAGTCACTGTCCAGTGGATGCGGTATTCCACTGTAAAGTAGAGAGTTGCCCCAAATCCTGTTCTAGACAGTCCACCTCTAAAAAAAAGGTGTTTATCAGCTCCTCACAGAGGTACAATCTTCTCAAGTTTGGAGTGATTGTTCCAGTATGAGAAGTAAAATGGCTAATGCATTGCCAGTGCTTGCCATACACAATGGAGCATTGTATAGGTTCTCTGAGTTGTGCAGTCTCAGCTCCTGCATCATTACTAAGGCATTAGTTTGGCTAGACGTAATGCAGATTGCTTTCTGGGCTTCTTGTTATGCAAATCAGTTGTCGAGTCAGATTCGACTCAGGGTCTAAATCTGCTAACCGAGACTGTCATGTTGGCATCAACACCACACACAGCACGGGGGATGTCCAAGTCACACAATGCATCCTTAAAATGATCATTGTCAAAGGCAGTGAGCACATAGCTGATGCCTATTTTTTGTTTCTATGCAGTTCAGATACAGGCTTGCACAAGCTCAAGTCTTGCAACAAGGCTTGCTAACGGCTCAGTGTATCGTGAAAAAATGGGGGAAATCCAACCTACAAGAATGTGTGGTCTGTGGAATTAAAAATTACTGCCCCCGAGCTGTGAGTTACAATTCAACAACACTAGTGGCAGGTAGTCATAGACTTGCTGGTCAGCTACACAGTGCAGGATGTGGAATACATAGAGGAGATAATGTCAAGGGAAAACTCTACCTGGCAGCAAGAATAGGAGGTGAGTGCTGCATGAAGATAGTGAAGGTCTTGAATGAGTCTGCAGCATTTCACTAGAAAAAGTGCTGGCAATGTATAAAAAAAATACACTCACCAAGGTAGAAGAGATGAGACGAGGCTATCACTGCCTTTAAAGAAGAAAATAGCTGAATGACAGCGGCATTTATTGCAAGTACTGCGTCATATGTCACTTTTTGACTATGTTAGGAGGTCTCTGCATGTCTTTGCATGCATGTTTTTCTATCATTGTCAAACACAAATTACAAAACATAGTTATATATTTTAAGAACATGTATCAGGAATCAGTCCGGAGAGGATTTCGCAGTTTTTTGTGATTGTCGTGGTCAGAAATGCAAGATTATTATTTTTTGGAGTATTTTTTTTTTTTTTTAATTTTCAATGCAACCTTTTTTTCAGAAAACTACTTGAATTGGGAAATTGCAATTGCACAAAATTGTTTGGCACGGTCAATCACAGTGATGTTTGTTGGTAAATGAGACCTTTTAGCTGTACTCATGTTCGCACGTGAAACGAATAGGGCTTGGGTTTAAGGCACATTGTAATGACATCATATGACGCATCTTCACCCAAATCTACCTCAGAATATTGCAGAGTTTGCTTGATTTTTCGTTAATTTCTGAGACCACAAAATCGCTAGATCCTGGAGGGACTGAGAAAATGTTTTATCACCCTCTTTATTTTGCTCATCAGATGTATTTGTAGACACACATGTATGTAAAGTAACTACAGATACATATTTTGGGGGGTTCTGAGTCTATTTAGGTATTAGTTTGAAGATTATGGTAAAACCATGGCCTTTGCAGGTGAAACTGAGATAGACATGTAAATATTTCTTATGTCTTAAGCACCTGTATTCACATTTCACCACAGAGACACACTCAATCCTATGCATACTATTCACTCTCACACATCAGTACATTGACCTCTGAACAGACAGCAGCCCACTGGGGAGCGGTGTGTGGTACGGGGCCTTATGTCGAGTTAATGTGAAGTGATGTCAATGTGTGTGTGTGTGTGTGTGTGTGCAGCCTGAGTGCAGATTCTGGGATTAAAATTCTCACTGAGCAGGATTATCATCTAAGTATAAACCTTCAATCTGTACTTTTAAAGGGAGTTTTTAGGTCTCTCTAATCAACAGAGACCATCTCACAAGGACACTGCTGCTCAAAACCCAAGATAAAACGTGACCTTTGATGACCAAGACAGTAAAACTCATCAGAGTTTATGGCCAGAAGGCTGTACCTCATCTTTCAATCCACTAATTTATCCATTTCCCATCCAAACATCTTTCCTGTAGGGACTCAGCAGTCATGCAAAGGGATGTGACTGAAGAAAGACAATAACAAATCACTCTTCTCTCCACCATATTCTCTGCTTTGCTGTCTCTCACTTTCTCAGATATTTTATTTTCAAGCATTTTGTATGTAGTCTCAAGAGACAAACCGGCTGCTATAAATATGAATAAATCACACAGTAAAAAGTAGGCCAAAGCTCTTTGCTCTGGGGCTTTCTCACTGAGATGCTGTCCATGATGCACTGCTGGGGTTTGGTCTACTGTGACTGTTACTCATAACAGTACCTGCATATACTCACACAGTAGTACAATAACACACAGGAATCATGCCCATACTGTAGGAGCGCACTTATTGACTTGGATATTTATGTACCGATGAATAACACTTCTTCAGAAGTGATGGTGATAGGACTGGCTCACTCTTTCAACACCTGTTTAGTTTTCTTGAAATCAAGTTAATAATAATAACAGTGCAAATTCATTCACATTCACACACACAATCATTTGTAGGAAATAGTATGAATGTGAAGGTTAGGGTTAAGGGCAGGGTTACAGTTTGCATCTTTTCCAATGGTTTCCTAAGATATTCATATCAAATTAAATGAAATCCATCCTCATTCATGTCTGTACGTATATTCCATGAGGCATATAGTACAAATGTGTAACATAGTACTTCTCTGTTAATATAGTTTCAATGAATATTAATTTCCTGACCAGATGGAATGAACTAAATCAGAAAGTGAAAATGAAGTCTAATTGATCATAATCATAAAAAGTTATTTTTATTCTATAGTACATGTCCAAATGCACCATGAAGTGTGTGTGCGTGTGTGTGTGTGGCTCAGTGGTGTATACAGATGTGGCACTGACCACTGTCTGCTATATTTTAAAGCAATGATGGCACCCTAATAGACACACGTTTAATCTTTCAGCCACTTTCCTCATTTCCAGAAAACACTTGTGTCAGTTGTGCTAATCCGTTTACTACATGCTGCTTCCCTATGACAATGTACTACAGCAATTCAGCATTTTAAAATGACATATATTCAATATTTTCTATACGGGGATTAGTAATTCTACTTCGGCTGATAGGAGTGATGCTAGAGTTCTGGTGAATGAAGCAATGAAATTATTTTTGAAAATACAAAATTACAGGCTGTAAAAGCATTTTGATACAAATCTAAATTTCCACATTAACTCAAACTCACACTCTCATCACTATCTCTCTAGTAGAATGATCCATCCACTTTTAAACAGAAATATCCAAGTATTTTAGAGAGGAGTGATGGACCGTGTGTGAACAGAGTGACTGTGAGAGCGGCAGCATTTCTGCAGGTTGTGTTTATAAGTCGCCATGTCTTTATAACATTTTCCAGTGAAAAACATGAGTTTGATTCATTTACATGTATTTACAGCAATATCTCAGACTATCAGTGGGTTTTTGGGAGTGTGAATGTATGCGTATGTATGAATGGCAGTATGTGAAAGGTTATTGTAAATAATATTATTGTAAATCCTCTTTAAGAGGAAAACAGTACACTGTAAACATGACCATTTATTAAAATATTAACATTTGCACCACTCTGTTTGTATGAAAGTAAATTTAGAATGGTCGTACCTGTTGTTTATAAGAAATCAAACAACATCCCTCCTCATCGCCTTGCTCATTCAAATTCATGCACATCTTTTAACGCTTATTCAAATTCATGCACATCTTTTGTGGTAAGGCCCTGTGCCACACAAATTCGTGCACATCTTTTTACAGCTTCAGCACAGTGTAGGACTGCTTGTGCTTTCCTGACGCACCAAGTCACTGAGCCCGTGAATATGCAGCTGTGTTGCGCCTTCATGGCTCTGCACAAACAGCTGTAGTTGTGATCCGAATCATCCCACAGGTACTATTTAGGGTTAGAGGTCAGTATTGAATACTCAGATCATGGCTTCTCATCTGTCCTGCTCATCTGTTCTGCCCATCTGCTACAACCTGCACACTGGAGCAGCTTTATTCTGTAGTTTTTGGTAGAGCGGAAACAGGTCTCATCTGCGTGTGTCGCATGCCAATTCCCTCTGATGTCTAGTGACATTTGAGAATTTAAGAAATTCATAAAAACTGACATTTTCTAGTAGTGACCTAAGCTTTGAATTGAGGACTTTTTAAATGTAACCTGATTAAGTATTATTATACAGTATGTGGGTGTGATTGGCAAGTTGTAGTACCTCTGTGCACAAGTTATGGTTCTGGTCATAGGAATTAAGACAAACTAACAGTTTTCTGTTAATGTATACAGTCTATAACGTTCTTTAATTTCAAAATTATGCATAAATATATATTCAGAGAATCCCTTGATAACTCTGCAAACCTGTACTAAAATATGAAGAGATTGGTTTAAAAAGAAAAGAAAAGAAAAAAAAACGAGAATGCTTTATAACCAAAATTAGCATGTGTGAGTTCAATAATTTAGACTAGGAGGATTCGTAATAATGCATGTTTCATTTAAAATGTACATTGGTTGTCTAAAATGTCCACTCTAACTACATTTTAAAATTAAAGATAAAAATATTACAAATGGTAATATTCAGGCTCTGCAAGGTTACATTTACAATGTCAGAATGAATTTAAAATCTGAATGATGGTGGGTTTAGTCCTGATCACTATTAAGAACTTATTAAAGCAGAGTAATTGGATTGTGATTCTTCCCTTCAAACCAATACCCTGAGGCCATTCTGGCTTTTTTCTATTTCTTTTTGCACTTTTGCTAGTATCCTATGGGTCTCTCTCTCTCGCTCTCTCTCTCTCTCAGACATGAGTGTCATAAGGTTAATTATATTGTTAACTGAGCACAGCTGAAATCTGAAAGGTTTCAGATTTTTTAATTTATCCATTTTTATTTGGAGAAATCCAAGGATTCCATTTAAATACTGTGGAATCTAAAGCCCCCGCTCACTCCCATGCAAAAGCCATTTAATTCACATACTGTGGAAATCTAATTTTAAATGTTTCACTGGAACACTGGCATGAACAGTGGACCTGTATAATGCTGTTACTGAAAAAGTAATCAAGTTTAGTGTGATTTATTCGTTTATGTGAGACAGAGATCCGCTTAAGCAGCCCCACCCTTATAAGAGTGAAAAACAGCAATTAAATCCAGAGTTATTATTTTGTTATTAATGAATACCAGAATGTTATGAGCCCAAATAGAGAAAAAAGGACTTATCCCCTTATGGGGATAGTATCCGTGTGAGTTGCTTCATTAATCACTGAATGAAAGTCTAGTAATGGTACTGTAGTAGCGTCCTCTGGGATCGGATTCCATCATTGTTTCAGCACAGTGCTCCTGTTTCAGAAACATCACACGCTTTGGGTCTGACACAAAATATGGGAAGCATAGATGGAACAGTATGAACAAAAAAAAAAACATGGTTATTACCTTTATGTTATAATGGAGTGGGGTGTATACTACTAGGCTATCCGCTTAAAACCTTTCAAAGATTATAGGCAATGAACGTAAATTATGTATGACACGGCAGAGACAAGGCAACAGCTGAATTATTTGCTTAGAGTAACAGGTAGAAATGTTTTATAAATATTTATAACTACTCTGATGTGTACCTTCTAACCCTATTCTTAAAATTCTAACCCTATTGTTTTAAAACCATGTAACCATGTTTAACCCATCCATCCGTCCATTTTCTGCACCTGTTATACTACACAGGGTACAGGGAATCTGGAGTCTTTCCCAGGGAACTCGGGGCACAGGGCATGGGACACCCTGGACAGGGTTCCAAATCATCGCAGAGCACAATCGCACATACACTCACAAACCCATTCACACACTACAGACAATTAGGAAATGCCAATCTTCACACAGATGTCAAGTACAATGCATGTGTTTGGACTGTGGGAGGAAATCGGATTACCAAGAGGAAGTCCCTAGAGTGTCCAACCCTCGACCCCGGAGGTGTGAGGCCAGCATGCTAACCACTAAGCCACCATACCCTCCCCCCTCCCCCCTTCAGGGTTCATTTGTGTCCCATTGGGCATATATGAACACTGTAGGGTGTTAATTCAACACTGGAGATTTTTGTTGTGTGTGTAACCTTTTTTTCCCCCTAAATATATTTATTGTCAACAGTACATGCATCAGTCAGTATTAAGGTTTTCAGTCACCAAATCATCATTTAAAATTTCTAGTAAAAATAAATAAATAAATAAATAAATAAAAACCATCTCGGAAGTTCTAATGCTTTCCACAACAAATAGCCTACAATTAAAAACCATCTGTAAGCCATTAAAACCATTAAACCAAAACCAATACAATTCCCATTATAACCATTAAAACCATTACAACTCGTATGAGGGTTTCTATTGTTTGTTTGTTTGTTTGTTTGTTTTAGCAGGGTTGTTCAAAGTACAGAAGCCCATGCTGAAATGAATCCTAAATGAAAACTCCTGAGACGCATATACATGTTGATTCTCAACGCAAATATACACACTTGAGCAAATTTCCTCTAGTTTTTTGTCTCTCCCGCTCACCCACTTCTCCTACTGAAAGCTCGCAAACTCTTTCTGAGTGAACTTTATGGACTCTGCGTTGTGTGAAATGTTTTATCTTTTTTTTTTTTATCAGTCTATAACCCAAGCGACAAACGATAAACAGGAGTACTGGTGCCGGATGCGTGACTTCTTGTGAAAATGCTGGGTATAAACATGTGAACCTACCTTGATGTCGGCTGAGGGGCGTCTGCGGCACTGGTTCGAGACTCCGGCGGTCTGGTTCATGGTTCTGAACTGAACAGCTCTCTCAGTCAGCGGGAGACGGAATGAGAGAGACTTCAGTGCGCAGGTGCGCTTCAGTTACCGAGAGAGAGTTTACCGTCCACACTACACTACTCACACACATCTGCCTAGAACATGTGGAAGACCAAAAGGTCCATAAATACGACACATCCGCTGAGTCTGTACTGTTGATGCAATTTATTTATTTTTTTTTTATGACATCTGAACTTAAGCGGAGGAAAAAGAGGTGTAGTGCATAACAGGGTGTGTATGTATGTATTTAAAAAAAAAAAAAAAAAGAAAAGAAAAGAAAAGAAAAGAAAAATGTTCTATGCGTCCTATGATTAAGTAAAATGTTTAAAACTCACCACTTTGAAACAGAATGTTTTGCTGCTCTTCTCCCTTTAGTCCAGCCATATTTTTGAATTTCAAATAATGAATATTAATGATCATCTGGAGCCTGCTTATGAATATTCATGAATAGCAAGGTTAGCAAAGTCAGCAAAAGGCATCCTACAGCAATAAAAATAAATACATAAGTGGCTTTTCCATCCAAATGTTTTGTCATTTTAAAACAAATGTTGGTAATAGAGAACAGAGTTGGGTGTAACACGTTACAAAGTAATCTAATGACTTTTTTTCTGACAACGCAGTAATGTAACGCATTACATTTTAAATTTATGCAATTTGATTACAGTTGCTGATGTCGAGTAAATTACGTTACTTGCGTTACAAATTTATTGTTAAGAAAACAATATTAAGTCAAATTCTTAACATTTTTAAAATAAATCACGTTTTATATCTTCAGCGAGCTTAGGCAAGACCAATCAGACAGGGTTTACAGGAAAATGCATGGAGATACTCGTGTCTTATTGGCTGACGGCTCTCAATTCTGCCAAACGCTAACTCACAGTCAGTGTGCGGGAAAATAGATATACACCAAATTTTTTTAAACCAGTAAAGGAGAAACTGAAACATTAACATCCTTTCATGCTGAGCAGGAAAAGACTCCAGTTTACATGAACATGATATGAGCAGGATATAAGGAAAGCTGTACTTTGCATGGTACTGTAGCAGCTAAACCCTCCCCTTTGATTAGCGACACTAAACTAGCCTAGCTAGAAAAGTTTTCTATTTTTGTATTTCTGATCATGTCATACATTGAGGCATGCTGAAATCACTGAAAGAACCATGAGTTTCACTTTGTAGTATGTTTTTGTATGTTTTATGGGTTTTGAAAATAACGTGAAAGTAAAGTAATTAGTAATTTGTTTACTTTTTACATGCAGTAATCAGTAATGTAATCAGATTACAATTAGTAATTGTAGAAGATTACTTTTTTCAGTAATTTACCCAACACTGATAGAGAATGTGAACAAGTCTGCGTTTCCATTAACTACAGTCAGGAAAAAATCTTAAAGGCTATAATTTAAAAAAAGTGCACAATTGTTTTCACCTGTTTACAGACAGAAAAGAGCAATAAAAGGGCAGTGTAATTGATAGATCTGATGTTCATTCATTCATTCATTCATCTTCAGTAACCACTTTATTCTGGTAAGGGTTGTAATGCATGAAGTTTGATGTTGCTTTTGTTTCTTTGTTTGTCCAAACAGGATACAAATGTCCTCTGTGGCTGTGTTTAGATATTGTGCTGAAATATGTTCAGGTTCATCACTCTAGCCATTCAATTTCCATACCACTTATCCTACACAGGGTCGCGAGGGAGCCTGGAGCCTGGACTGCCTCAAGCCTGTGACTCAGTGACATCATTAAATTGTTGGTTTCTTCTTTTGTGGTGCTCTTCCAAGCTTTTACCGCAGCTTCTTTCACTTGTTGCTTGTTTTGAGGGGGATGGGGGAGCGGTTTCTCCCTTCAGTCTCAGTTGAGTTAAGGTCTGGTGATTGACATGTCCAGTCTAAAACCTTTCACTTACTCCCCCCTGATAAAATCCTTTGATGAGTTGGCAGTGTGTCTTGGATCATTGTCTTGCTGCACGATAAAGTTCCTCCTGATTAATTTTAATGCGTTTCTCTATAAATTGGCAGACAAAATATTCCTGTAAACTTCTGAATTCATTCTGCTGCTACCATCGTGAGTTACAACATCAATAAAGATTAGCCAGCCTGCTCCAGAAGCAGACATGCGAGCCCTAGCCATAACACTACCTCCACCATGCGTAACTGCTGAGCTTGTATGTTTTGGATCATGACCAGATCCTTTCACTCTCCACAGTTTGGCCTTTTCATCACTTTGGTAGAGGTTAATATTGATTCCAGTCAGCTGAACCTAATTCTAATATGGATTTCCGATACTTAATGCTGATGAGTGGTTTGCATCTTGAGGTATGACCTCTATGTGATACCGTCACCCCTGCCCTGTGGTTGATGGTGATGTCACTGACTGTTGCTTTTGAGTTTTTCTTCACAGTGCTCACAATGTTTCTGTCATCAGCTGTTGTTGTTTTCCAGTGGATTCTTTCTTTTTCAGGACATTCCAAAATGTTGTATTGGCTATGCCCAATGTTTGTACAATGCCTCTGATTGATTACACTTTATAGTATTATTTTTATTTACAAATGTTTAATTAAATTTTTTGGAAGGCATCTTTGTTTTACAGAACTTCTTTACATATGCCTAAGCCTTTTGCATAGTACTGTATATGCAATTACAATATGTTCCTTTTGCTCAAAGATGTAGCAACGAGTGCTGTTGAATGTAGCACTTCAAACTATGATATATGCAGTTCAAAGCAGCATTAATACTGCAAACTCTTCACATAAATCTCTCATATTTATGGACCATTAGGCACCCCATAATGACATGCCCTGTTGCTCAATCAGCCATGCTTTAGCACTAATGGTGCACCAAAACTGATTTCATCAGCACATTCAGTGAATGAGATGAACTGCGTGTGCGATTCTAAATTTTTAATATTTTATAATTTCTGTGATATGACAGTGATATTTCATGTAGCTTCTTTAATATTTCTTTGCATATGGTTATCTTGTGATTCTGGGCTTTCTGATGTTATTTCTTGGTTTAGTATCGATTCAGTTCGATTTAGTATGAAGTAACTCCGTTTTCTTGTCGCTTTCTTGGTGTGTTGCCTCATTGTGTGGTTTCTGGTTTTGCTCTCTGTCAGTTTGGATGTTTGGATTCGGAATATAGATTTGCCTAAGGTAACCATTTCATCAGCACGGATTATGTTTCCATGACTCCTAGATAAAACCAAATAAAAATGGCCTTGCATTTATGTCAGGTTGGCACTGCCTCTAATTCGATACACGTTTGATGTCCAGTTAAATTTGTTTTTGTTTTATTCAGTCTTAAAAACTGAGAGAAGTGATGTGCAAATGAACAGCAAAAGTAAATTAAAAAAACAAAACAAAAAAACCATTAACAGCCATTGTGCACACCATGGGCAGGCTACATAATGACACACAACAGTGAACAGTGACATGCATCTACTTCTGTGCCAGTGCTAAAGACTGCTAATGCTAATACAGCATTATTAAGCCCAGAGACAGAGAGAGCAGAGAGTAATGGAGAAAGAGAGAAAACATTACCCCGATGAGTGGAGCATTAATATTAATCTGAGCTCCAGGCTACTGTTCATGGTTCAGAAAGCTTTTTTTCAGGTCTTACTAATGTTCAAAAGCTCTGTGTAGTGTGTGTGTGTGTGTGTGTGTGTGTGTGAGTGTGTGAGTGTGTGCACACATTTTAGAGCCACAGCAGGGGTGTGACTGTGAATGAGACATATCTACAACTCAAACTGCTCCTCCAGGGAGCACTCCATCTTGCTCCTGTACCGCATTCTACACACACACACACACACACACACACACACACACACACACACGCACATAGACACAGACACACACACACACACACACACACACACACACACAGACACACACCTATGGCAGTCAGGTTGCAGTGGGGTTCCACTAGGTGTTCAGTTGCAACAGCACTTCTTCATGCTGAGATTGCGTGTAGGTGTGTGTTAGTGTGGGGGATGGTCGAGATCTTCTCCTGTGCTGTATTATCTATGCTGTGTGTGCTGACTTTTCATATGATAATACAGTGTCTTTGTGTTTACCACAAGGGGTTGGAATAGTGAATGTTACTGTGCTTAATGTAGGATGGAGCATGTGTGTGTGTGTGTGTGTGTGTGTGTGTGTGTGTGTGTGTGTGTGTGTGTTGTTGTTGTTTGGCATCAGTACATTTAAAAGTCTCTCATCTAGTGTCTTCATTTCCTGTCTCTTCTTCTGGGTTTCTGTGGTGACATTTGAAGTGTGACTGAGTCTCAGGCTGAGAATTTATAAGGTCAAAGGTAAAGGTGGAGTGAGGAAGCCGATTGATCCACAACTGCTGAAATGTCTTTCATGTATTTCAACTGATGTAGATCTGATCTGGCATATGTGTGTGTGTGTGTGTGTGTGTGTGTGTGTGTGTGTGCGTGTGCGTGCTCAAGCCCTAAGCATGAAAAATATTTTAAGCTGATAAAATATGCTTTCATGAGATACTAGACAATAATAATTGCATTATTATCATCATCATCATCATCATCATCATCATCATCATCATTATTATTATTATTATTATTATTATTATTATTATTATATTAATAATAATAATAATAATAATAGTAATAATGGTGATATAACATTCTGAATCACATTCATTCGCTATAGACTTTAACTAGGATTTGCAAATTGTGTAATTCTGTATTTTAAAAGTTTCCACATTTAACACAAACACATTCATAAAAAATATTTCAGCTCCATGAAGCAGTTAATGTGCATCCAACATAGTTAGAATTTATAAGATATGAGCATGTGAGCATGAAAACTAATAAGCTATCATTAATTTTCAAAGAAGCTTTGGTTGTTCTTGAGCGCTTCCCATAAATATTTAATCATCAGATCATTTTTAATCTTTTATTGACCAAGTATAAGATCTACAGGAAGCAAGTGACAGCATAAACTCCAGCAATAAAGAGGATTAAACATAGAGTATGGAAATATAAATATATAGAATAGCTTTAAATATATTTATGAAATATATACATTACACTGTGTAATAAGATTGATATAAGCATCTCCTAAAGTGTCATGGAAGAATCTGCTATCAGTGACTTTCTCTTTCTAGTGTTATAAGTATTATGTTACCATAACAGGAAATGCAGTTCACAGTCAGATAAGACACGACTTTTGTCAGCAGACTTAATGAAAACATGTCATGGTACACTGAAATAAAAAATATTCAGTGGTTCAGTAAATATTGCAATAAGAAATCTGGAATTTTATACAAAAAAAAAGCAAATTATTAGAACGACTGAAATGCTTTAAGTTATTTACTAAATTAACTAATACAAATATGTGGCTAAAGGGCATGGGGGGGGGGGGGGGGGGGCTAAGCAGTGGGCACGGTGGCGTAGTTGTTAGCACATTTGCCTCGCCCTTCCAGGGTTGGGGGTTCACGTCCCAGTTCCACCCATTGTGCACTGAGCAACCATATTCACTCTCCCTGAGGTCCAAATCCAAGTCAAGTCTCAAGTCTCTGAGGTGGAGTCCAAGTCAAGTCTAAAGTCTCTGAGGTCAAGTCTCAAGTCTCTGAGGTGGAGTCCAAGTCAAGTCTCAAGTCTTTGTTCTATTTTTAGCAATAGTTCTTTCAGCTAGTTATTGTAATTTACAGCATATGAGGCTAAATCCATTTTGAAATATTAAAACTGATTACTTCTACAAAATGTCTTGTTCATTATTCAAAATTTTCTAATAAAGCACACAAGGTTTTGCTTAAACCATTAATTCAAAATTAAATCATTAATCAAAAAACACTTACTTTCAAACTATTGCATTAGATCCAATAGTTCTCCCTATAATTACAAGAAAACAGAACATTCATAGTGCCACATTATTTATTTAGAGGCGGATGAGAACACAGAATATAAGTGAAATGTTTAATAAAGTATCAAACAAAGCACAACACAAGACTTATATGGAGCAAAGACGAGCATAACGTGATACATGGAAACAGAACAAACAACGCAAGACAGCTCGTGCAGTGCAGAATGTGAATATATATACACACCAGTGCTAATGAACTTAACGTGAAACAGGTGAAATGAGACATGTGACATAATGATGATGAGTCTTTATTTGTCGCATATACATAACAGCACAGTGAAATTCTTTTCTTCGCATACCCCAGCATGTCAGGAGGTTGGGGTCAGAGCACAGGGTCAGCCATGATATGGCGCCCCTGGAGCAGAGAGGGTTAAGGGCCTTGCTCAAGCGCCCAATGGTGGCAGCCTGGCAGCCCCGGGGGGCTGAACCCCGGACTTTCCGATCAGTAACCCAGAGCCTTAACCGCCAAGCCACCACTACCCCCAATGGTGCAGTAGCTGATGGGAAATGTAGTTTCTAGTCCTTTCCTCATATTATATAACACAGAAAATTCAGGAAAGATATTACTTTTTTTTGTCATTTAGTGCAAAATGTCAACGTGCTGTGTATTTAGAGCTATTTGAGTTGCCGTAGTTTGCTGTAGTTCTTAAGCAATGATGGGTAAAGTAGTCTTCCAGTGAGTGTTGGTGGTAAAAAAAAACAACCTGTGTATAGATGCAATTGACTCTATTATTATTATTATTAGTAGTAGTAGTAGTAGTAGTAGTAGTAGTAGTAGTCGTAGTCGTAGTTGTAGTTGTAGTAGTGGTGGTAGTAGTAGTAGTAGTATTATATATGTATATACATATCATTTTAGTAATGCAACTCAAAATATATCATTCGAAGCCCTTCTCCTTCTTATTGTTTGGTATACAATCTCACAATATGATTAACGTCATTCACAGTAATCTGGGGAAGTTCTTGTAAACAGCGAGTGTAGTATGTCCTACTCTCCTGTACCATCTTCACACAGTTATCAGCAATAGCGAAAACGGCTTCCGTCACGACACTGGATGTAACTGAGCTGGCTGAGACAAAATATGGAAGCAATCGTATTTAGCGTGTTTTTAACTTGGTAAACTTGAATATTTTATGCATATGCTAGCTAATACTTGGGGGGGAAAACATGAAAAGTACACGGAAACATTTGTACTTCCTGAAAATGGACAGTGAGCAAGACTCTGACAGCTGTGTAACACCGCAGCTTCCCTCTGGATTAATTGATTGCTTTTCAAATTAAATGGCACGAAGATTATCACAAGGTAAGACTTGACTATATCGTTATTGTTTGTTGTTCGTTTATATTACAGTACTTTTCCAATGGGTGATGAACACGCGCCTTCAGATGCTTCACGTTTGTATATAATAACGCTGGCTTGGTGTGTTTAGAGATGAATT
The DNA here is from genome assembly GCF_023375685.1 of Ictalurus furcatus. NCBI lineage: Eukaryota > Metazoa > Chordata > Actinopteri > Siluriformes > Ictaluridae > Ictalurus > Ictalurus furcatus. The sequence continues at coordinate 23,340,478 of NC_071260.1, read as the reverse complement.
GTTGTGATATTTACTGATAGGGAATGTATGAATGAATGAGGAATGAATAGAAAAATGTGGTGTTTGATGATGTCATGTGGGGTAGTAAAGAGAGAATGTAATCGGGAATGCCAAACCAAAATGACGTGTGTTTTTTACGAGTCTCTGTCTTCAAGTCCAAGTCCAGTCTCAATTGAGTTGTTCACAAGTCCAAGTCAAGTTGCAAGTCATTTTTTTTGCGACTTAAGTGTGACTCAAGTCCAAGTCGCAGACTCGAGTTTCCATTTCTGGTGCTAAGCTTGCATGTTCTTCCACTGCTTTGGGGGCTTCTTCTGGGTACTCGGGTTTCCTCCCCAAGTCCAAAGACATGTATTGTAGGCTGTTTGGCATCTCTAAATTGTCAGTAGAGTGTGAATGGGTGTATGAGTGTGTGTGCAATTATGCCCTGCGATGGGTTGCCACCCCATCCAGGGTGTCCCCCGCCTTGTGCCATGAGTTCACTGGGATAGACTCCAGGTTCCTCAGCAACTATGTGTTGGATAAGCAATACAGGAAGTGGATGGATGGATGTGGATCAAAGCTTACTGGGTTAAATTTACTATTAATTTGCAAATTTTTACTTGAACTGATTGTATGCTAAAGTTTGGGGTGTGTTTTTTAGCTTGATTTGCATTCAGGTTAATGGAGCTTTAAACTGATTTAAGTTTGAACATTATGGATAAGATTATTTTCAGTGTCTCTTGTTTTGTGTTTTGTTTTGTTTTAAGACCTAAGGCTATTGTATATGAAATGTTTTGAAAGAGCAAGTGTTTCTGTAACGTTTTCTTGGTTCACCCTCTTTGTGTTTCTCAGTCAGGTGTATGGATTGCATACTCACGGCTTACTTAATGAATCATCTTGGGTTCTGCCAGTTCAGGCTTTATGAAGGCTGATGTGCTTGTATTTATTCATTTGCATACTACTTCTAGTTGGAAATGTTAAAGGTGTTAGTGACTATTATTTAGTAATGATAATGTTTAGATCATATGTACTTTTTACTGCATTTTACTGCGTTATGCAGTTCACTGCAGTTGAATTTGAATAAAAAGTACAACCCCAATTCCAAAAAAGTTGGGACAGTATGGAAAATACAAAAAAACAAACAAAAAGAGTCATTTGAAAATTCAGTTCACCCTGTACTATATTGAAAACACATTATTAATACATTATTTGATGTTTTACTTTGTGAATTTAATTTATTTTTTAAAATATACACTCATTTCAAATCTGATGACTGTAACACACTCCAAAAATGGGACAGTGGACTGTTTACCACAGTGTAACATCACCTTTTCTTTTAAGAAGGCTTATTAAGAGTTTGGGAGCTGAAGACACCAGTTGGTTAAGTTTAGCAAGTGGAATTTTCCCAACATTCATCCATTATGCATTTCTTCAGCTGTGGAACTGTACAGGGCCTTCATTGCCTTATTTTGCGCTTCATAATGTGCCATGCATTCTGAATTGGAGACAGGTCAGGAATGCAGGCAGGCCATGCTAGCACACACACTCTCTGCTTACGCAACCATGTGCTTGTAATCCGGGCAGAATGTGGTTTGGCATTGTCCTGCTCTGGATGGCAGCATATGTTGCTCCAAAATGTGTACATATCTTTCAGCATTAATGGTGCCCTCACAGATGTGCAAGTTACCCATGCCATGGGCACTGACACACCCACATACCATGACAGATGCTGGCTATTAGACCTGACACTGATAACAGCTTGGATTGTCCTTTTCCTCTTTAGCCCGGAGAACATGACAGCTGTTTTGTCCAAAAACTATTTGAAATGTTGACTCGTCAGACCACAAAACACGATTCCACTGTGCTACTGTCCATCTCAGATGAGACAGAGCCCAGAGAAGTCGGAGGTGCTTCTGGACAGTGTTGATGTATGGCTTCTGCTTTGCATAGTAAAGCCTTAACTTGCATCTGTGGATGCAGTGGCGAATGGTGTTGACAGACACCAAGGTTTACCAAAGTATTCCAGAGCCCATGTCAGGATATCCATTACAGACTCATAACAGTTTTAAGACAGTGACGTCTGAGGGATCGGAGATCATGCACATTCAGAATTGGTTTTCAGCTTTGCCCTTTACGCACAGAGATTTGACCGGTTTCCTAGAATCTTTTAATTATATTATGCACTGTAGAAGGTGAAATGCCCAAAATCCTACCAATTTGTCTTTGAGGAATGTTATTCTCAGAGTGTTGGATTATTTGTTGATGCATCTGTTGGCAGATTGGCAAGCTTCGACCCATCCTTGCTCTTGAAGGACTAGGCTTTTTTTTTGGAGGGTCCTTATATACTATGATTAGATGATTGCCTCACCTGTTTCACATCACCTTCTTATTTCAAGAAGTCCTAAATTGCCCTGTCCCAACTTTTTTGGAACGTGTTGCATGCATCAATTTCAAAATAAACGTTTACCTTCAAAAAACTATGCAGTTGATTAGGTAAAACATAAAATACCTTGTCTTTATATGTTTTTTTGTTGAAATACAAGTCAAAGTACATTTTCTCAAACATTATAACAGTTGTCATGAAACATGTGCCATTACATCTAACATAAAAACATAATGGAAAGTATGTTTAAATTCACCATAAGGTACTGTAATAAAGTGATGCCATAAAACTATAGCACACAGCAAAAGATAGCTTGAGTCACAAGCTGTCACAACATTAATCATTATTTCTATAATAAAACAATACAACCACACAACAAGACAAATTGTTGTGATGTCTAATAACATATGATGCTAGGCATGACATTTATGACTTGGTTATATCAGTCATATCTAGCAGGGTCCAGGTGTATGAGTTTTGCTTTTATATACAGAACATGTCACCTCTAACTGGTCCCAAAGGGTGAATGGGAGATGAGTTGCTGTTTTCTGAAAGATATAGCCATCTATTCAGGTGACCACTAGTCTTTTTGTCACTTGCTTTTGCTTCTCTGAGGAGAGGAATTCTGCAGTGTTTTGTCTCCTTGTATATACCTCAAAAATTAGGCCAATGCCCTGAAAAGCTCCGTTATTCAACAAACACTTTCTCAAATGCTCGGCTAAAAGTTTAATTCCTATTCTGAGCAATTACGTTTTGATTAATTAAGTTAAGAATTTTAATTAACATCCAAGGAATGAGCCGACTATATTGACATTGCCTTAAAAAGGTCTCTCTCTCTCTCTCTCTCTCTCTCTCTCTCTCTCTCTCTCTCTCAAAACTCATTATATATGCCGAAACAGGATTAATCTCGCTTTCTGTCTCTATGATTCATCTAATATTTGATCAGAGCTTCAATTAATTTCTGAGCATGTCAGAAAGGGTGGAAATTTCAAAGAAAATGCATGAACAATTGAGAACAGCAGAGAAAACATAGAAGCATACAAACGTAGAAGAAACAAAACCTTCCCAGAACAAACATGCTTTAAGAGCTGCATGGGAGCAAAAGAAGTGCAGTTAAGGCCTGTTCACACCGGACGTTTTTCGCAGCACGTTAAATGGTCCGTTATTTTCCAAGTGTTTGTTCACACCTAGGTGTTAGACTCGGGCGAGGCGCTGAATGAAAGTGTAAATTCACTCCCTGACAGTTAGATGGCGCTTATTGGAAAGCAGAAATACCCCGGTACACAAGGTGGCGCTGCACAACTTTCCTTTTCTGACACCCTCTTATTTAAGTATTTGCAAAATGCCATTCACACACTTTTTGTGAATTGGCTAAAACATGTGTGTATACACTTTTGATAAATATAAAATATTTGGTGATTTGGACACTGCAACAAATACTTCTTTAACGCTAAATACTTAAAGTTCTAATTAGAAACAATATACTCTTTTTAAATGAGTAATGAATTGAATTATATCAAAGTCACAACAATATCATTTACATACTTATGGGAAAACGCAGATTTGATTTATTTTGGGAGGGGGTGGGTATAAGGCAACTATTGTTGTGCCCAAAAATGTTAATGTTCCTGCACTTTGATGAAGTGTTGAATATGAATAGTCTTTTTTGTGGTTAATATGATAATACAACAATGCAGTAATGGGGCACTTAGCTATTTAAATAAGAGGTCAAGAATACTTATATGCAAATATATGCCAGGTGCAAAATAAATACAATGGACTATCAATCAGCGAATTATCATTTGCAGGGAAGAAACAAACAATGCTATTTAGTGTAGAAAACAACACTGAAAGAATTAAATGGCTCACTTAGAATATATGCTTGCATTTCAGTGTCGTCAAAAAAATAGCCACATCATGAGTCATGAAGTCATCAGTTTTAAACTGGAATATGGCCTGACTTCAGACTTTAGCTCCATTGTGTCGCTACTCATTCATTAAAGGTACATGCAGTTTATATATATATATATATATCTTAGGATACCGTGTTTATGTGTGTAGACAGAAGGATTTATTAGCAGTGAGCATTTTATTTTGGGGGTGTCACTTATGCACTCTCACTAAAATGGCGGGTGCTTGCATCTTCTTCGTTTTATCTTTCGGCTTCTTCTTCATCAAGACAGTTTTGTACTTGAGCACCATCAAGTCATACTTTTATGTAACTTCAGCGGCTCCGGGCACAACAAAAATTTGAATCTCATTGATCGGCCAGTTTTTAACGCGGCAGATCAAAAAAGAAAAAAAATGAATCCCTCGACCTTACGCTTTGAGGCCATGCATTTTAAACCTGGGTGTTAACACTCCCATTGGCAGCCATTTAGACACCGGGTGTTAAACGTACCATTTAACGCACTGAAAAAACTCCCAGTGTGAACAGTCCTTTAAGCGCTCATTCTGTGTGTGCAGGGGCATAGCCATCATTTCAGATGTGTGTGTGTGTGGGGGGGGGGGGGGGGACTGCACAATATCAAGGGTATTCTTTTTTCTGACCTTTGTCTAATTGATGGGTTTTATCTCTTCTTGCTCTTAATTGGCTTAATATGCAATTTATGGTTATGTACTTGCATGTTATATTGTATATTGCACTGTATTATTTAAATATTGCAAATTGTGTTTAGTGTACATTGTATTGCATATACATAGCACACAGTATATAATACTTGTATATTAACACATTACTTTATTCTATTATGTTCTATTCAACAGTCCACAGTTGAAATAAATCACTCAAACCACACTGTTGCAAAGACACTGTAATTGAACTAAACTAACACATATCACTGTAAGGAGACCTTATATCAGTACAATAACCATTATCTAACATGCAGCGCTGCCTGATCCAGACATGTGTAATCCATGCAAATCCGAGTTCAACATTAACAACTCACCATCTTATTCTAATGTGAAGGACTCATTACACATCTGTAATAAAAAATAAAAGACGTTACAAAAAGAGTTTGAAAGTAAGTGCGCGTTTGTGTGGAACTGTGGGTAATATTACCATAAAATCTGGCTAATTATTCATTGACAGAATTAGGCAGAGTTTAACAAGAAATATGTAGCAAATTATTCATCATTGTGCGACATGAATACCACATGCCCAAGGAACTTGCACTGCTCGACTTAATAAAAGGAATGAATGCTTCTTTGCTGCTTTTAGCTCGTCGCGGCCTCTGAGCGCTCAGTGCGGGTGTGAGCATGGGCGTGACACGTGACGGGAGTGACCAGTTGTCATGGCAATGTCAGGTCACGTAAAGACTTGTAGACACGTAGCCTACATGTGTAGAAATCAGAGATACACAAATGTGCCATGGCCAATGAAAAAGTGCGGGGGACGAATTTACGTTTTATTTAAAGTGCGGGGGACGTCCCCTGTGGATTCTACACCTCAGGGGTGTGTGTGTGTGTGTGTGTGTGTGTGTGTGTGTGTGAGAGAGAGAGAGAGAGAGAGAGAGAGAGAGAGTATGGTTTATTCTCATCCATATGTACCACACGTCTAGTGCAGTCCAACCTATTTTATAGTATGCAGCAGAACTCAGTGGAATAAAACACAAGTCAGTCATTTAATTCCTACATACGACAACCAGACAGTGTTACAAGTTAATTTTTCCTAAGAACTACGTTTTGATGAGATGGAAATCAGGAAGACATAATTAGCATTAGATAAATACACCGTTTCCAACAAACAATTCAACTCAAGTAGCCTACATAAATAATAAACAAAGCGTGCGAGTTGGATAATGGAATCTGGATCATTAGAATAAGACTGGTTGCTGAACATCAGAGCTCTTTCATGTATGACAGAAACATTATCTCCGCATCTGATAAAGAGCTTCAAACTCCTGCTTCACAACAGTCTTTCATCTTGACAATCTCTGTAGTCCAATTACCTAGAGTGAGAGGGAATATGTGCTGTCTCAAATGCAGCATGGGGCTATTTAAAGATTTCAGTTGCTCCTCTGCATCGGTTCATCAGGGACAAAAAAGAAAGAGAGCTCCTCTATTTCTCTCGGGAGAGGACAGGAAAGGGCAGGAGAGGAAAAGTGAGGAGAGTGGAAAGAGATATTTAGGGATGCAATAGGACAGCTCTTGCCTCAAAGTCTCCTTCTCCTGCCAATCGATCCATGACACAAACCAAGGACGATAATCAGTGTTATTAAATTCTTTCTTTATACGATAAAAAAAAAAGATGTTTATACCACCATGTTTGCAGGATAAGACTCTCAAAGAATTAAGGTCTTTCACCATGTTGTGTCTTGCTAAAATAAAATCATCTGTTATAAGAATTAGTGAGTATTAGTGGGTATTCATAAAGCTTCTGTAATTATATTTTCTGCTTTGAATATCATAGAATTAAACTGCTGGAGGACATGGTAGTGCTTTAGACTATAATTATACTGATAATGGAACCATAACTCACAATGTCCTATTAGCATGAATGCTACTTTCAGGTTGATTGTGTTAATCTAATTATAGCTGGATTCTGAAGAACAAGGAGCCTTTCGCCCTGAGAGTCAACACTTCTTGGATTGGCAAAATGTTTTGTTTTGGGGGATTTTTTTTGTTTGTTTGTTTGTTTGTTTGTACGTTTTTCACTTTTTTTTGAGAAGGATCGTTTACTGGAGATTTCTCAGTGTTGGTCTGAAAAATTCTTAGCTTTCTGACTTGAGTTCAATTCTCAGCTAGTCCCATGTTACAGTACACATCCATAATGTGTGTTTTAACCTCAGCAGCCTGAGAATGTCTGGGAACATCAGACACATCACAGCTGAAAGTGCAGAGAAGTGCTGCAGGCAAAGTACATTGTCATCCTACACACACACACACACACACACACACACACACACACACACACACACACACACACACACACAGCCTTGTAATAGGTTTCTGGATTATTCCACTGAAAAGTGTTACTGGCTGCTATTCCTTCACCTAAATATTATAGAAAGAAATTGAAGAACTTGGGAAACTTGGGCTAGAGTTCTGGCATGGCTAAAAAGGTATGTTAAAAGATTTAAGTTTTTAGGGGTCAAGTTTACAAGATATGGATGTATGGTAATTCATCTATAATCAAAAAGACATTTGAATGTATTTATTTAGCACTTTATCTAAAAATGAAGATGTATTTACCTGATTCTCAATTTAACAAATGCAGACAATGTGAAAAAATGCAGACAGCTGATAATTCTGGCGCACGGTGCACGCTCGCCTCACACCGCCAGGGTTGGGGGTTCGATTCCCGCGCCTCTGTGTGTGGGGTTTCCTCCCTCAGTCCAAAGACATGCATAGTAGGCTGATTGGCATGTCCAAAGTGTCTGTAGTGTATGAATGGGTGTGTGAGTGTGTATGTGATTGTGTGCCCTGTGATGGATTGGCACCCTGTCCAGGGTGTACCCTTGTGCCCGATGCTTCCTGGGATAGGCTCCAGGTTCACCGTGACCCTGAAGAAGGATAAGCGGTAAAGAAGATGGATGGATGGACTGAACTGCAGTTCACAGTTTGTGTTGTACAATAATAGGATGGTCCTACAATAAAAGAAAGGTTATAATAGCGCTGTTTTTGTTGGGTTCCAGGTGAAATTGGTACTGATCTTGTCCTCTCTCCACACATCTGGGACTGAGTGTAGGATTTTTGTTGGAGTGTTATGTTGTGATATGATGTATTCTGTGTAGGTGTGAGCTCATGGGCTTGTATTGAAGGTTCTCCTCTCACTCTGCTCATTAATTTTGAATCAGAAGTCAGAGTCACAAAGAGTTTCAGAGGATGGGTTGATAATAGTGGATGAAATGCAGGTAGTAGCCCAAGGGAAAACACTGCATAAAGAGAGAAGGCAAGGGAGATGGAGTAGAGATGCATGGGAGGCAGGCTGAATGATTGAAGATAGCGTGTAACAAAACACATTGTCTACTCTGAAATGATTTTATATTATAAAATTTAAACCAGTTACATACAGAAGAAAGGATAAATGAGTACAAACAAAATAATCCACCATGAAGAAAGAAATGTATTGTAACCAATTTTATGCTAAACTGTAGAAATGCGAATTTATTAAATACAAATTGATCTTTGTTGGTTGGTAATAAACTGAAATGTCACATTTGTTACTCATGAATAAATGTTGGAACAGTGAGTGTGCCGAAATGTCAACTGCATTAAACTGTTTATTTCTCGGATGGCCAATTTGGCACAGAATTGCTGTTTGTACTTACCATAGCCAAACAGATTCTTGTGATTAAAGGGGAGTAAACCTTAGGTTTCCACTTGATATGGTTTGATTTTAATTCTTAAGGCAACAATTAGATATGTGATGATGCAATATGCTACAACATGATGCAATATGATTCCAATTCATAAGTCAATATTTGATGATACCCCTGAATCTGCTATAATACTATAGGATTCAATTTAGTAGCCTCCAATCAATATGGGAGCAACTCTGTTCAGAATCTGGGGTACGCCTACCGTTAATTTGTAAATGATGATGACATAGAGGGGGACTGTTTAATGGTTCAGATTTCCAGGCAAATCACCTTGCTATTCACACATCAGTTTACAGGTAGACAGAGATACAAACAGACAAATAGACAGATAGATGAATGTAGTACATGTGACTGTAGAAAGATGAACTAAGTACATGGTGCTTCATGAAGAACTTTTGTCTGAAATGTTTTGTTTCTCTGGAAACCATGTGTACTTTGCTGAACTTTCACTATATCTAAAGGAATATATCCACTAAACATCACTAATCTCAGGGATATTTATACTGCATTCAAAAATATAGATTCACACTTTTGAAGTGATATCATTTAATTTTTTTATTATCTGTACATAAATTAGTGAATGGTTTTATGTGCATTAATGAAGGAAATCTGTGAAACCTAGTTCATTAATGTCTGGTGTAAAATAAAAATCTTTTCCTTCTCCTGTTTATCCTAAGTATATGCATGGTATCACACAGACTTATTCACAATGCAAACATTAACTCAATGCAAAAAAGAAAAGAAAAAAAAGAAATACGAACAAGACAAAGTACAGAAAATTACAACTTCAAAGTGAAGTATTGACATTTAATGATATGTGGATTGTGGTTGATTGTGAAACCCGACAGTGGTGGGATATGGATTACTGTTTTAAAGATGCTTTCCTATTATTCATATTCAGTGACTAAGAAAAGGGTAAGACACTGGGTGGAAGTGGTGCGTAGCCTGATGGCAGTCTGTAGAAGAAGTTCTTAATAGTGTTTCTCTGAAATATCTCAATGGAATGAGTCTGTAGCTGAACGTGTTCCTGGAAATTGTGGAGCGAATAGGATTTCTGAAGATGTTCTCCATCTTTTGCTACCACATTATTCTTCTCAATAGCCTCAACTGATTCCATAACACACATAAAAACATCACTGTTATGAAACTTCAGTGATGAAACCTCTACTGAACAGCAAGAATAAAAGCTAGACATCTATTGCACTGAAATTCTTATGGTTGTTTCATGTTACTTGTGTCCTGTTTGAGAGAGAGAGAGAGAGAGAGAGAGAGAGAGAGAGAGAGAGAGCAATACCCATGGGAATAACTACATACTCAAAACCAACAGGTGCCTCACCCCACCACTACAACATGGAACAACCCTGATGGCACAGTCAGTAAAAATGGTAAGGAGTTTGTGCACCTCTGTTGAGGCCTAGGCCTGTACATGCTGAATGGTAGGATCAGAGGGGATTTTTTAGGCCGCTTTACATACCGCTCCCTTTTTGGGGCTAGTGTAGCTGACTATGCAATTACAGACATAGACCCTACCTCCATACGTGCATTCACTGTCAGACCACATACCTCCTTATCAGATCACTAGCTTGGTTTCCATTAAACTGCTTAATTGTGAACTAAAACACGGGTAATGGAAACGCATGAATTTCGAAAAAAAGAAACTCTCAAATATCGCAAAAAAATTTTTTATGCTCGCATGAAGTGGTTTTTCAAACAATTCGACAAAGCAATATTTCGAAAAAATGAAATGGAAACACATTTCTCGCATTTAGGTCACATAACCAAAGGTGGCAGGTGCCACGAGTAGTCCTATTTTGTTACATAACTCGTCAAATGTTAACCAGTTCATTCTGAAGTTTTGGTTCCACAGGACCTCTGTAAAATCATTGAGGACTATGATCTCCCAGAAATCCTGGATACATGGCTGCTGCCAGATATAAGGGGCTTGCCTTTCCATGATTGATTTCCATTACATGCACTCATCGCCTTCTATTAAACACTACCACGGCTATTGCGGTGGTTGCAATTAAAATCACCGTGTCAACACTCATCAAATCTTGGAGATTCGTCGCCATGTTTAATTGTAATGACTATCACAAGAGGAGAAAACCCAGATTTAATCGCATAATATCATTTAATGGAAACACAGACCATTCGCATTTATGTTTTGTCGACATTCTTACAATATCGCTTCTATTTTGCGCAAAACTGCAATGGAAACCCGGACAAATGAATGTGTTCCTAAAGAAAGCCCAACAACCCCATAGAACAGACCATGAGTCCAGAAATCTGTTCAAACTTAATCCAACCAATTAAGTTGGTTGTGCCAATCCAATTGTGCCAATTGTGCCAATCATCTCAAACACAATGGCACACAAACACCACTGCAGTGTCTGGATGACAACAGAACCGCACTTCAATATTGGATGGACATTTGGTCAACACACCCGACAAGGACATAGCACAGCCAAAACACCCACCACTTAGGAACACAACCCATGTTGAGCCCCACCCAGAGAGTGTACAACAGCTGGACTGTGATGAATTGGAACAGTTCCAAGATACAGGACTGAAGGATGAGTCCCTGGAAGAAAATAAAGGAAGTCAAGATATCATGCTTCAGCCTCCAAAAATACCAGAGGCATGTCACACTTTCTCCCCCTCTTCAACATCACTTTCACCTTTTCTGAGCTTCTCTAAGATAATTGAGGAACTGGTGGTTGCTGGAACAAAACTATCCTACTCCATTGCATTGAGTTTTAAACACTTTTGATCTAACTCAGCACATGAATGGACCCCCACACCATCGGGGCCACACTCTGGATCTGCTCATTAGTAAGGGTCTAAACATCTCATCTACTGTTATTAAGGATGTGGCTTTATAATGAGTCTTTATTGATCACATATACATTACAGAAGTGAAATTCTTTTCTTTGCATACCCCAGCATGTCAGGAAGCTAGGGTCAGAGCGCAGGGTCAGCCATGATACGGCACAGAGATGGTTAAGGGCCTTGCTCAAGTGGTAGCCTGGCAGAGCTGAGGCTTGAACCCCGGGCCTTCCGATCAGTAACCCAGAGCCTGTCAGTGCTGAGGCTTGAGCCCCTGACCTTCCGATCAGTAACCCAGAGCCTTAACCATCAAGCCACCACTGCCCCCACTATCTGATCATTATTGTGTTTTTTTTTAATATATAGATTTCTCCTGTCACAGAAACTAGATCTGTCACAGTTCAAAAGAGGTACATAAATGAGAATAGTAGTGTGCAATTTATGAAGGCTATATATATATGACACCAGGTATATCTACAGCCTCTGCTGATGTTCTCCTTGATAATTTTAACTCAACAGTTAAAAATACTATTGTTGACATTGCTCCTGTAAAGGTCAGGAAGATGACTGGCAAGCATAAGGCACCTTGGAGAAACACAACAGCAGTACAATGCATGAAAAGGAAATGCAGGAAAGCTGAATGCTTGTGGCAAAAAACAAAACTTGAAGTACATTATAACATCTATAAAGACAGCCGTCATACTTTCAATGCGGACCTACGCACAGCAAGACAGACCTACTTCTCAAACATTATAAACAGCAACATCAACAACACACATACTCTTTTTGCTACAGAAAAATGAACAAACCCGCCAATTCAGATTCCATGCAAAATGCCTTTCTCTGCAAATGCAACGAGCATCTTTTTTCAAGAAAAAAATTATGACATTAGAATGGCAATCGGCTTGTCCTCATATTGCATTGAAGTTAGACAGCACCCACCACGACAACTTTACAACTATGTTAATATGTCTACTTTTGAGGAAATCGATGCCAAAACTCTAGAAGAAACAGTACAGCAACTTAAAACATCAACCTGCTGTCTCAACACACTCCGTACATCCTTTTTCAAAAACGTTTTAGTGTTTAGAAAAAGATCTCTTGGATATAGTAAATGCCTCAATCGTCTCAGGAACTTTTCCAAAATCCCTGAAAGCTGCAATTGTTAAGCCCCTTCAGAAAAACAGCAATCTGCATAACATGGTTTTAAACGACCAATATCAAGTCTTCCTTTCATAGACAAGAATACCGAAAAGGTTGTTTTCAATCAGCTGAACCAATTGCTGTTCTCAAATAACTATTTGGACAATTTCCAATCTGGTTTCCGGCAGCATCATAGCACAGAGACCGCACTTATAAAGATAATTAATGAAATATAATTAAATACTAATTTAAGTTAAATATATGGTTAAATACTGATTCAGGCAAAATAACTGTGCTGGTATTATTGGATCTCAGTGCTGCTTTTGACACTAGCTGCGTTTACATGGACAACAATAAACCACTCTTAACCCGATTAAGACCATACTTTGATTAAGAAACTACCATGTAAACAGCAATTTTTACTTACCTTAATCTAATTAAGGTCATACTCGAATTAAGCTCTAATCGAATTAAGACAGGTGGAGTACTCCTGTTTTAGTCGAATTATGGACGTGTATTACAGACATGTAAACACCTTAATCACATTATGAACGTCGTGTGAGAGTTTTCACCGCATTTTGCGACAGGACATGATCCCACACAGCAGTTCTCAACATTTTACGGCGAACAAGAGAGTTCGGCTGCGTCCCAAACCGCATACTTGACTACTATAGACCTGAAGTGGGGAAAAATACATGTATCTCGGCTACTATATAGACGGTAAGTACGCGGTTTGAGACGCAGCCCACGGCTTCAAGCAGTTGTCTATTATCACGTATAGCATGACAAATAATTAACTGCACTTAAAGCGTTCGTAAAAAAATTAAATAAAAAGACCCAAAAATGTATACGGTACCATGACGAAGACGAACTGTATGTTGATATGTGAAATTCTGGAGGGACGTCGGACGGCATGGCGCGGTGACGTAATGACGCGGGCTGTTAATCTAATTATGTTCTTTAACATGTAAAACGGGAACATGACAGGAGTATTCTAAAAGCGACCCATGTAAACACCTTAATCACATTATTAACTTAATCAGAGTGAGGTCAATAATTAGATTACTGCTGTCCATGTAAACGTAGACACTGTCGACCACAATATACTCCTACACAGACTGGAAAACTGGGTAGGGCTCTCTGGGATGGTCCTTGGTTGGTTCAGGTCACATCTTAAAAGGGAGGGGTTTCTCTGTGAACTTAGGCAGCTATGAATCTGAGTGGACGTCCATGACGTATGGAGTCCAACAAGGCTCAGTCCTTGGACTGCTGCTGTTCAACCTGTATATGCTCCCACTAGGCCAAATTATAAAGAGGAACCAAACTGTGCAGACAACATCCAGATCTACCTACCTGTGTCACCTAATGATTACCACCCCATAGACTCCCTGTGCCAGTGCCTTGATGAAATTAACATCTAAGTCATTGTATTTGGAAACAAAGATAAAAGTTTCAAGCAAGTACCTTGACTAAAGACAAAAAATCAAGTCAGGAATCTTGTGTCATTTTGGAGTCTGAGCTAAGTTTCAGTAGTCATGTGAAAGCAATAACCAAATCAGCCTACTATCACCTTAAAAATATAGCAAGATGTAGGAGTTTCATTTCCAGTCAAGACTTAGAGAAACTTGTTCATGCATTCATTACCAGCAGGGTGGATTACTGCAATGGACTTCTCATCAGTCTTCCCAAAAAGACGATTATAAAGTTGCAGCTCATCCAGAATGCTGCTGCCAGGATTCTCACCCGAACCAAAAAATCTGAGCATATTACTCCAGTCCACAGGTCTTTACACTGGCTTACAATTACATTCAGAATTGATTTTAAAGTACTATTACTAGTTGATAAATCAGTACATGGCCTAGGACCTAAATACATTACAGATATGTTTACTGAATATAAACTGAACAGGCCTCTTAGATCATTAGGATCAGGTCAGTTAGAAATACCAAAGGTTCATTCAAAATAAGGTGAGACAGCATTTAGCTATTATGCCACCTGTGGCTGGGTTTTATATACCCATTATACAAACGTGGAGACAAATTTTACCCCAATAATTACAGCGGCATCTGTGTGAAGAGTAGTCTGGGGATGACCTACTATTCCCAATTCCCAGATACAGGCCTTTGTCACTGTGCACAATGTCTAGGGTCAAATTGGATTTCTACCCAACCACCACACTACAGACCACATTTACACATTACATACCCTAGTCAACCAGCACATACACCAAAAACACAAAGGCATGTTTTGTTGATTTAAAAAAAAGAAGCTTTTGAATCTATTTGTCACAATAGTCTATATTACAAACTGCTCTGGCTTAGGGGGCAAAATGTATGACATAATTAAAATCTATGAACTCAGACAATGGTGCAGAGTAAAAATTTACAATGAATAAACAGATTTCTTTCACCAAAGACTTGGAGTTAAACAGGGCTGCAATTTGAGTCTAACTCTATTCAACATATACAGTACATCAATGAGTTAGCAGTGTTACTGGAACAACCCGCAACACCTGGCCTCACTTTAAATAATTCTAAGGTGAAATTCCTGGGTCTTGACAGGCAATCAGACAAAACCTAAAATAATAATTTTTTTAAAAAAAAGCCAGATTATAGGAAACCAGGCACAACGTCATTCTGGGAAACACTGCCCTAGAACACACTCTACATTATGACTATCTTGTGCTTTGGTCTGGCAGGGAATGCACTAAAAGAGAATGCAAGAAGAGCTTTCTATGCTATTAAATAGAAATTTACCCAAGTAAGCATCCCCGGTGCAAAATTTTATTATTATCATTATGCCTAGCTCTTTATGGATGTGAAGTGTGGGGCCCACTCTGTCAAGCAGACTACTCTAGATGGGACAAACACCCCATAGAATCCCTGCATGCAGAATTCTGTCAAAACATTATGAGAGTGCAAAGAAGAACACCGACTAATGCATGCAGAGCTGAATTAGGCAGATATCACTTATTTCTAAATATTCAAAAACGATCTCTTAAATTCTGGACTCATCTTAAGCTCCTCTAATCAATCTCCCAAACGAACCCTTAAAACCCAAGAACTAAGTCTTAAAACCAGTCCTCTCTTGCTTTGAAACATCTAACAATCAGTTTCAGACCAACTCAACTAAACAAAACCAAATTAGAATCAACCAAATCATAAAAGCTAATAAAAATGCATATCTGGACAACTGGGAAAGTGAAAGTAAAAACCAAAGTAAACTAGAATGTTATGGGACCCTAAACAGAAAGTATGAGCTGACAGATTACCTCTTCAGCGTCAGAGATACAAAACAAAGACAGATCCTTACAAAATACAGGCTCAATGATCACAGCCTAGCCGTAGAGAAAGGCAGACACAAGGAAACATGGCTTCCAAAGGAAGAAAGTGTGCGCTGTCACTGTTGAGGAGACTGGTGAGGTTGAGACAGAGACACACTTTCTCCTTCACCGTCATACCTTTTGTAAAGCAAGAGAAAAATTCTCTAAGCTCTTAGCACAGTTTTCGAACCTATCAGAAACAAACCAAATGCAGGTGCCTACTATTGTGCTATTATATCATTTCACTGGACAATCGTACATACTCTACATACACCTTGATTACTTATTTCTAATCTACCTTATTTTATTTTATGGAATTAATGTACATAATGTACATAACATACATGGACGTTTTAATGAGACAGCACTACCCCTCTCTTCAGTAGGAATAATCTCTATGAAAAAAAATCTTTTCCCAAGCCGCTGCACTTTTATTCATACTTGTTAAAAATAACAGCCAGTGCTTTAATTAGAACAAACTTCATATGCAAAAATGAACACAGATGAATTCACTTCTCTGCAACATTCTCTGCAGACATATACAGTATGCTGTATTCACGACATCCAATGGCTCTAATGGTTTAGATTTCTTATGGTGGATTATTTTACCAATTTTGTCAGCTTTTATCACAATTGTGGGAAGCCTGGACCCTATCCCTTGGGGCTTAGGGCACAAGGCAGTGGACACACTGGACAGGGTGGCAACCCATTACAGGGCACGATCGCACATACACTCACATAACCATTCACACACTACAGACAATTTTGAGATGCAATTCAGCCTAAAGTGCATATCTTTGGACTGGGGAGGAAGCCAGAGTACCCGGAGGAAACCACCAAAGCACAGGGAGAACATGCAAACGCCACACTCACAGGGCAGAGGTGAGAATCGAACCCCCAACCCTGGAGGTGCGAGGCAAACGTGCTAACCACTAAAGGCAATGTCAAAAGACATCATCAAATCAGTATTTGATGTATCAGTATCAAATCACTTCCAAAAGGAAATAAAATCTATTGTGCCAACAATAAATTTGGAATGGATTTAATCCAAACTGAGAAGGGTTTTTCCCTCTTCATGCCTGTTTCCTCTCAATTCTGTTTTGGTTAATGATGTGTCCTTTGCATCGCTACCTTTACAACACTAGCCGAGATGAAAGTAATTTTACATGTTAATCATGCAGTGCTGATTAATAGTGTATGAGCTGTAAGTGAATCCTTGTGTCTGAGTAAATATATACAGAATGAAGAAACACATGGAATGACCCATTGTATACAGTTCAGAATATAGGACAGGGATGAAAAGAGAGAGAAACAAACATGGATGAAACTGGTGGTTTCAAGCAGAATCAGTGCTAAAATATTCAGAGATATGTAGAAACCTCTTGGGGTTATAGTAACCTGGAAGGTTAATGAAAAATGCAACAGTTTGGATCCAAATATGTATTTCAGTCACATATCCGATAATTAGACTCTGTAGACAGGCAGATACACATATTGAAGCATGCAGACAGGCAAACACACATGAATTAGGTCCTGTAGACAGATAAATACATATGAATTAGACCATGTAGACAGATAAATGCACATAAATTAGATCCTGTAGCCTCACAGGTACACACACCATCCTGAAAATGTTCCCTAAGATATGCTACATCTTCATCACCTGCATAGG
This sequence comes from Ictalurus furcatus, assembly GCF_023375685.1. NCBI lineage: Eukaryota > Metazoa > Chordata > Actinopteri > Siluriformes > Ictaluridae > Ictalurus > Ictalurus furcatus. Next base: position 23,322,830 of record NC_071260.1, on the reverse strand, counting down.
TACTATATTATTCACAAAGAACATCAACATCCCTATAAATCACATTTCACTGATGATACCATCACAGCTTTGTGTTGTGAGTGATAAATCTTGTTATATTGCTTGTTATATTGCTGTGAATCTTTTTATCATGTTTACCAACCAGATACTTTGTCAGTATACAATTACTGACTCTGACCCATCTGCCATTGTGTAGTCAGTCCTTCTCTGCACTGATCATCAATGGAACCTGACCACCACTGACCAAAAATCATTTTGGTGGATCAATTCATTCTCTCACAACAGTGACACAAACATGGCAGACATTTTTTAAAAACCCCACTCCTGCCTGCTCCTGCAGATATTTCTTTCAACCATTCACAGTATTTTCTAATGAACTTAGTTGGTCCTATTGATTAAAATATAATCAAACAAGTCATTTGTAAAAATACGTAAATACATAAGTCTTCTTTTTATTGTAGTATGCCAACCAGTGCCAGGGTATTTGCACATCTGCTGCATTCATGCTGACTGATATTCATTCATTCATTCATTCAGCTTCAGTAAGTGCTTTATTCTGGTCAGGGTCATGGTGGATACAGAGTCTAACCCTGTGTGCAAGGCAGCAACACGACCTAGATTAAATGCCAGTCCATCCCAGGTTGTCATTAGATAATGACATCGTTAAAATAACAGCATAATTATGTGATTTTTAAAATGCTTCACAAAACAAGTAAAATTCATCCTTATTCATTAAAGTTGATCAAATATGACAGCACATATTAAAATATAAAGCACAATCAAATATGATTGTGAAACAAGTGTACACAAATTACACTGCTCCCTATTATCTCAAAAAGCAAACAGATGGTCAGAGTTTGTCTATATTATTATGTAACATTTTAACAGCCTGAGAAATTGGTTGGAGTACTGGCAGCAATGGTTCCAGCCATTTACTGTAATTCTACATTTAAATACTGTTTTCAATTTTACAGTTGTACTGTAACTTCACGGTAAAGTACTTGCAACAATGGTTCCAGCTATAATTCAACAATATAACAACTGTTATAATACAAATACACTTTATTTATTTACATCTCTAGTATATGTAGTACAACCCCAATTCTAAAAAAGTTGGGACAGTATGGAAAATGTCATAAAAACCAAAGAGGAGTGAATTAGAAATGTACTTTGACTTGGATTTAAACTAAAAAACGTATAAAGACAAGGTATTTGATGTTTGACATAATCAACTGCATAGATTTTTGAAGATAAATGTTTATTTTTAAATTGATGTATGCAACATGTTCCAAAAAAGTTGGGACAGGGGCAATTTAGAACTAATAGCGATGTGACAAGTTGAAATAAGAAGGTGATGTGAAACAGGTGAAGCAATCGTCTAATCATATTATATAAGGAGCCTTCAAAAAAGGTCTAGTCCTTCAAGGATGGGTCGAGGCTCACCAATCTGCCAACAGATGCATCAGCGACTAATCAACATTTTGAGAACAACATTCCCCAAAGACAAATCGGTAGGATTTTAGGCATTTCACCTTCTACAGTGCACAATATAATGAAAAGACTCAAGGAATCCAGTCAAATCTCGATTTGTAAAGGGCAAGACCAAAAACCAATTCTGAATGCACATGATCTCAGATCCCTCAGCACTGTCCAGAAGCACCGCCGACTTTTCTGGGCTCGGTCTCATCTGAGATGGACGGTAACACAGTGGAATCATGTTTTGTGATCCGACGATTCAACATTTCAAATAGTTTTTGGACAAAAGAGCCGTCGTGTTCTCCGGGCGAAAGACAAAAAGGAACATCCAAGCTGTTATCAGCATCAGGTCCAATAGCCAGCGTTTGTCGGTTGCATAAGCAGAGAGTGCGGGTGCAAGCATGGCCTGCCTGCAGTCCTGACCTGTCTCCCATTGAGAATGTGTGGTGCGTTATGAAGTGCACAAGGCAACGAAGGCCCTGTACAGTTGCACAGCTAAAGAAATGCATAATGGATGAATGGGGGAAAATTCTGCTTGCTAAACTTAAACCAACTGGTGTCTTCACACAGCGCCCAAACTCTTAATAACTGTTATTAAAAGAAAAGGTAATGTTACACAGTGGTAAACTGTCAACTGTCACAACTTGTTTGGAGTGTGTTGCAGTCATCAGATTTGAAATGAGTGCATATTTTAAATATAAATTAAATTCACAAAACATCAAATAAAGTCTTAATAATCTGTTTTCAATATAGTACAGGGTGAGCTGAATTTTCAATTTTTTTTTTTTTTTTTTTTTTTGCATTTTCCAAACTGTCACAACTTTTTCGGTATTGGGGTTGTATATATTATAAACAAACATATCAAATCCAACAGATTTTTCACTAGATTGAGAGAAAATAAAGGAGAAATAGATTATGGTACATCATTTACCATTTATTAAAACACAGGTTTTTTTGTGTGTTAATTAGACATTTGAGGGTTTTTTGTGTGTCAATTAGGCATTTCACAATGCCTAATTGACATTAGGCATTGTCAAATTGGCTGACGCTGACTCAAACTGAATATCAGCATAAATACAATCAGTAAGTCAAGAAAAACATGCATATGAATTCGCACGTGCCTAACAAATGCACGGATGATACTGCATGTGTGTGCACAAAGTTTGCAAGAATACATGACGTTAACATCACTACGAGTTTCATGACGTGTTGATTCAGAAATACATGTAAATCAAGTTTAGGGTTCCTATAAAAGAAAACCAAACTAATTTCAAAATATTACTTCTTTAACCAAGTGAAGAATTCATCGTTATAATCAGAGTTTGGAGAACACTGATTAGTGAAATGCCTCAACTGTTGAGAACTGTGTCTGCAACACGTGATTCACGTCAAATTGCACAGTCAAAAAAATCTTGCGAGAAAAGCGGTTTTACAAGTTGAGTGCAACATAATAAAATAACATAAAAAGAAATTATCTGACCTTGAACAGTGTCCTTTTTTAGCACTCAAAGTATATGTCGACTGTAAGAGGAGAGTTGAAGTAATTTCACTTTCTGTAGAGAAATTAGGATTCGCATTGAAGACTACCACTCCCTTATGTGCTTCTTTTTACAGTGCCAGACCGTATTTTCATGAACAAACAGGTTTATTTTTAAATACTGTATATTTACTGTAAGTGCTTAATTTATGGATCATTAGCTGTAAATTTACATAATTAAACTATTTATTGATATAACAGTATTGTACTGTATGACATTGCCTGTATTTTTACAGCAGTTTTTTTTTTTTTACAGTGTACAAGCACTGAGGCAAACAGAAATTCGTACTGATGCTGCTACTGGTATGAGGTCATTAAATAAAGTAAAAGTGATTGAGAGAGAGAGAGAGAGAGAGAGAGAGAGAGAGAGAGAGAGAGAGAGATTTTGTCATATATTCATTTAACTTATATGTACAGTTAGGATTCTACACAGCGAGTGTGGAACCAGGAGTGATTGCAGCCCTTCGGCCAACGTTAAACTGATCGACAGTTTTATGAGAGTGCATCAAATTTTCTGCATGTTGTTGGTTTCACCTGCCAGCAGCCAGTCTAAAAAGCTGAGATGTGTGGTTCAAGGGGTGTGACTTGAACATCCCTCCCCACATCAGCACATACAGACACATTAGCACCGAAACTGACCTGGGTCCCTTTATTTGTGTCTCATGTGCCACATTCCCATTTATTTTACAGACTTGTCTCATGTTTCTTACAATGCAATATGCCTCTGCAGAGACACAAATATAAAATACCAATCTTCATGAATGTGATTAATGTGCAGCTTGTTTCTGTCTCAGACCACATGATTGTGCTCAGTCTATTTACTTTGCTCCCGTGCTGGGCCATCTACAATATTTATGACTGGGAAATAATTGTGGTGTAGTTGCAAATCTTTTCGAGCCATCCAAACATACGCAGAGCCTTTTGATGAATAGACTGCAATAGCGTGTGTGCTGATAGAGGGCCCCCTCCAAAGTGTTCATGCATATTGAAATGAAATGACTCGACCATGTGCATTTCTGGGCAAAGGATGACAAAAGAAGTGCATTTTCACCACGCTTTCTTGATCTTTCAATGAAGATGTATATCTTATAATTTTTTACAAATACATCTTTGCAGAAGCATTCAATGATGTGAGTGTACTGCATAAAAAAAAATCTATGGGGCCCCAGGCAAAAAATTGCCCAAGTGTGCTACCTTTATCAATAAATGAATAAATAAATAACTCGAGCTGCTACATGCTATACACCCTTAATCTTTGTGGAGTTCTGCATTGCTATACTGTTGATACCTTTAGAGAAAAAAGGTACATCTAGCACACAAAGAATTCTTTGGTTTGTCCTTCTGAGGGAATGGTAAAAGCAGGGGTGTCAAATACAAGGTCCACTAGCCGAATAAAAAGGTTTTAAATTGGTCCACCAAATACATTTAGAATGTAAGAATGTAAGACTTACCGTCTTGTGGACTGTAATTGAATTGAAATATTGGAAAAAAACAACTAGTATCTGTTATTCCATGAAGGAGCAAAATAGAGTAATAAACTCAGGGCCATAAACTAGGCTAATTACAAAATGTACTATTGATACAGTCCCCTCTGAAACTATTGGAATGGCAAGGCCAATTCATTTGTTGTGCCATACACTAAAGACATTCTTTAAGGATAGGAAGAGATAGGTCTTAAAGTAAATGACTTGATACTTGGTTGCATATTCCTTGCTTGTAATAACTGTATCAAGCCTGCGACTCATTGACATTCTTCTTTTGTAATGCTTTTACCACAGCCTCTTTCAGTTGTTTGTTTTGGATGTCTCTCCCTTCAGTTTCCTCTATAGGAGGTAGATTACATGCTCAATTAGGTTAAGGTCTGGTGACTGACATGGCCAGTCTAGAACCTTCCACTTACCCCCTGATAAAGTCCTTTGCCGAGTTGGCAGTGTGTTTTGGGTCATTGTACTGCTGCATGATAAAGTTCCTCCTGATTAATTTGGATTTATTTGTCTGTAAATTGGCAGACAAAATGTTCCTGAAACTTCTGAATTCATTCTGCTGCTACCATCATGAGTTACATCATCAATAAAGATTCGTGAGCCTGGTCCAGAAGCAGCCATGAAGGCCAAGCCATAACACTACCTCCACCATGTTTCACAGCTGAGCTTATATGTTTTTGGATGATGAGCAGATCCTTTCTTTCAACACACTTTGGTCTTTCCATCACTTTGGTAGAGGTTAATCTTGGTTCCAGAACTTTTGTGGCTCATCTCTGTATTTCTTTGTGAATTCCAACCTGGCTTCTGATTCTTAATATTGATGAGTGTTTTGCATCTTGTATGGCCTCTATATTTCTGCTCTCAAAGTCTTCTTTGAACAGTGCATTGTGTTACCTTCACCCCTGCCCTGTAGAGGTTGTTGGTAATGTCACTGACTGTTTTTTTTTTTTTTTGTGTGTTATCTTCACAGCTCTCACAATGTTTCTGTCATCAGCTGTTGTTGTTTTCCTTGGCCGATCCATTCGGTGTCTGTTGCTCAGTAAACCAGTGCTTTCTTTCTTTCCATTCCAAATTGTTGTATCGAGTATTCCCAATGCTTGTGCCATGCCTCTGATTGATTTTCCCTCTTTTCTCAGCTTGAAAATGGCTTGCTTTTTTTCTCTGATCTTCATGTTGGCTTATCCTTTTTAACAACAGATGCAGTCTTCACAGGTGAAACTGAAGGATAAAACCAAGAGTTCAGAGCTATTTATTGTTTAAACAATCGATCTAACAGGATGCACCTGGGTAACAAGAAACACCTATCCGTCATATGTTCCAATGTTTTTGCTAGCCTACAAGTTGGGTGGTCTAATACAAAATGAGTTCTATGTCATTTAACACATTTACATATAAATGGAAGGAAATAAAAGCTGAAATTCTAAACTCTTGAGCTCAAACCCAAATGTATTCGGTCTACAGCAAAAACAATTGAATTGGTTGCCTTTCCAATAGCTTCAGAGGGGACTGAATGTCATTCTTCATTAACAAGCTAACCATTTGCCTTATAATCCCAATTTACTTAATTTCAGTTCTGGATTGTAACACTATAAACATGTTACAAGGGGGTGAATACTTATGCAAGGCACTTTGTGGTAAAACCACAATTTGAAGTTGCAGAATTGCAGTCTGGTCATCTATTTTGTAGTTGAATCCACCTTTTTTGGTAGCTGAAAGTACTTTTCACATAAATGTTGATGTGTTATTAGTCAGTACACAGTTTTTTGTATGACCCACTTGACATTGGACAATGTTTTTTTTTAATCATTAGTATAGACTTGACATACATCCATCTTATGGACTTAGAAAACATCACTCAGACAATTCTCTGGGATATCTTATATGTTGCAATGATATAATTGAATGGGAAACCCAGGAAATAGCAGCTTAGCTATTAAACTAAGAAAATTATTACTTTTTTCAGATCTTGAAGGAACAAATGAGGCAACCTCATAAGTCTGTCCCATTTCTGTTGTATAATGCTTTATGTCATGAGAGCGGTCAGCAAGCTCTTGGTCTATGCTGTCCCAGTTTTTCTTTTGTTCACACTGGGTGCATTTGTGTTGAAGCTCTGACAAGTTTTTGTGACCCCTGTCTGTAAGAAAGAAGACTCTTTTAATGTTGTCAAAGGTTGACAAAGCATTTCTGAAAGCATTCTTTATTTGTGTTATATATGCAGTGCTTGGTTTGTTTAATCAGGTTTCTGAAATTTGTCATTTTAATCTGTCTTTCCTGCTTGAGCCGATCTTTTCAAGGTTTTAATTTGCACCTATGTCTTTCATCTGGTGATATAGAGGTTCTTCTGTGATTGATTTTCCATGATCAGTTTCTCTTTCCAGCTACAGAATATCAATTTCTACTTCAAGAGATCTTCACATCATGGTTGGTATTTTCTGAGAGTTCACCACAAGGAAAACTTTGGTCTTTATTTTATGCAAAGAGGTAAACGATCTTTGCTACCTTGGTCGAACTCTTCCGGCAATTCAAAGATACATGAGTAAGGAAACAGAATTGTGTTTCAAGACTATAAATAGCATCTCTTAAATTAACATCAGCAAGAGGTTCAGGAAAGATATCAATACTATTGGGCCCACATGACAGATTCCAGCATATTTTAGCCATGTTTTTAGTGATCATCCTGAAAGATGACCCTTCAATCACCTCTTTATATAAAAAGAAATGGTCTTGCTGTGGCTTGTTCAGCACTTGGCTCTAAACTTGGGGCTTGAACATGTTGCAATTACTAAACCTCACAAATGATATCAGAAGAATTTTATATAAACATAACTGTCTTAAAGGGTCTTTTTTGATTGAAAATGCAGTCACTATGTACTCTGGCAGCCAAAACGATGCTGAAAACTGCCACAATGCTTTTAAGTGCATATCTTGCTGGAGGAAAATATCTGCACTGTATTGGTTGTATGTCTCAAGGATGTTCTCAAGGATGTTGTCAAGGATGAAACAACTATAATAGACAATATATACTCCCCCAAAAAAGGAAGGAGAACATAATTTACAAATGTTTCACATTTTAAAGTTGACAATAAATTATACATGAACATATACTTTTAATATATACTTATATATGCAATTTTAAAACCATTTAGATTCACATTTAAATCTGCATTAGCTTACCACAGTTTGTCTTACCAGCCTTATGTTTTGTACACTATATTGGTGATGTAGATAATCTGTTTTTAAAAACACCATTCTTTAATTTTCTATTTAATTTTCTCTGACAACTGTATATTACAACCACAATTCCAAAAAAAGTTGGGACACTGTGTAAAATGTAAATAAAAAAAAGAATGCAATGATTTGCAAATCTCATAAACCCATATACTATTCACAATAGAACATAGAAAACATATCAAATGTTTAAACTGAGGGAAAAAATAAGGTATTTTTTAATTTGATGGCACAACATGTCTTAAAAAAGTTGGGATGGGGGCAACAAAAGGCTGGAAAAGTAAGCGTTACTAAAAAGAAACCGCTGGAGGAACATTTTGCAACTAATTAGGTTAATTGGCAACAGGTCAGTAACATGATTGGGTATAAAAAAACAGTATCTTAGAGAGGCAGAGTCTCTCAAAAGTAAAGATGGGATGGAATCTGGATGGAAGTATATGTATGTTGCTCTAAAACCTGTCTAAAACGTTTCAGCATTCATGGTGCCTTTCCAGATGTGCAAGCTGCCAATTCCATAGGCACTAATGCACCTCCATACCATCAGAGATACAGGCTTTTGAACTGAGCACTGATAAAAAGCCAGATGGTCCCTCTCCTCTTTAGTACTCTTTAGTTCAGAGGACGTGGCGTCCATGGTTTACAAAAAGAATTTAAAATTTCGATTCGTCAGACTGGGCGCATGGTGGCATAGTGGTTAGCATGTTCACCTCACACCTCCAGAGTTGGGGGGTTTGATTCCCACCACGGCCCTGCGTTTGCATGTTCTCCCCATGCTGTGGGAGTTTCCTCTGGGTACTCTGGTTTCCTCCCCCAATCCAAAGACATGCATGGTAGGCTGATTGGCATGTCCAAAGTTTCCGTAGTGTATGTGAATGTGTATGTGATTGTGCCCTGTGATGGATTGGCACCCCGTCCAGGGTGTCACCTCTCTTGTGCCCCATGCTCCTTGGGATAGGCTCCAGGTTCCCCACAACCCAGCAGTATAAGTGGTATAGAACATGGATGGATGGATGGATTCATCTGACCACAGAACAGTTTTTCACTTTGCCTCAGTCCATTTTAAATGAACTTTGGCCCAGAGAAGACGGCTACGTTTCTGTTCATCTGCCATCTGTTTTCTGCGATCATGTTCACATATGGCTTCTTCTTTGCATGACAGAGCTTTAACTTGTGGGTGGCACGGTGAACTGTGTTCACAGACAATGAGTTCTGGAGGTGTTTCTGAGCCCATGCATTGATTTCCATTACAGAAACATTTGTTTTTAATGCAGTGCCACCTGAGAACCCAAAGATCATGCAATATTCATTTTCACCCTTGTCCCTTGTGCACAGAGATTTCTCCAGATTCTTGGAATCTTTTGATGATATCAGGAAATGTAGATGAAATTGTTCCACAAATTGTAGACGCTGTAGAAGACTTTCAGCTGTTTCATTTTAGTAACACTTACTTTTCCAGCCTTTTTTGCCCCAATCCAACTTTTTTGAGACATGTTTGAGACATGGCCATCAAATTCAAAATTACCTTATTTTTTTCTTAAAATGATACATCTTCTCAGTTTAAACATTTGATATGATATGAATCACTCATTAAACATGACTGAAATGATTATGAATAAGACCTATACTACACCTTCTCCTGCAAGGACAAAACTCAAAGCTTTCTCAAAGCTGTCTAAGCATATGGCGAGCATAAAACCTATGGACCTTCAGAGGCTCTCAGAGCACAGGATTAAAGGCAGAGCTCAAAGTATAAATAACTTTAATGGGGTCCATATCACAGCACAGTGCTTCTACCTGCCTGAATAAGCAGCCTGAAAGCCACCACTTTTAGATAGCTGTTTTTCCCATCTGCTTAGGTAACACATTTTCCAGTCCACCTCCTCCTTTTACTTAAACAAATATCTCTGTCCTTGGAGGGGTCCTCCTTTATGTGAGAGGGCTCTTGAGAGTAAGAGAGAGTGAGAGAGAGAGAGAGAAAGAGAGAGAAGGGGGGGGGGATGGGGGAATATAATCCATGCAATTCACTAACTGAAACATAAAAAATCTTAATATATCACATATGACTAAATGCCTTGTATTTTTAACCTGTAAAAACATAATAAAAACAGATCAATTATACATTTTTTTATTTGTTTTTGATCACATGTACATAAAATGTGATTTTCTCCGTTTTTGCTTTCAATTTTGCAGTGCAAGATTTTTTTTTTAACTGTGATTGAGATATATGAAAAAGAGAAACATACATCGAATTCAGGTAAACATGTAGATTTCAGAACTATGTATAGTAGAAAATATCCTAATTTTACTACTTGAAGTGTTTTCCCAGGCCACCACATGGGTGAATTGTGAAATGTTGCCACCATGTGGTTGTTATTCCCGTAAAATACAACAACAAACAAACAACAACAACAACAACAAAACTAATTTTGGATAAACTCACTAAATTACTTACTTTGGAATGGAAGCTAATCTATGCATGAGGCAGACATAAGTGCCATGAGCCATAAGTGGTTTTGTAATAATAATAATTATAACAACAACAACAACAACAATAATAATAATAATAATAATAATAATAATAATAATAATAATAACAATAATAATAATAATAATGTTATTTATAAGGCACCTGTCTCAACCCCAAGAATGTTTTATTTGGAAATGAAACATAAAAATTCAAGGTAATTCTAAAACAGACAGACAGACAGTATACTGTATGTATGTGCTTTATGTGGCTGATGCATTTCAATAATATTGCTCTACACCAAAGCATGTATCTAAACGGACAGCGCTGTATTTGCACCGCAGACACAAGTGGGTTGCCAGGTCTCAGCAACATTACATCTTAAAAACTTACATAACAACCTATCCCAAAGGTTTGGCAGGCGCATTTGTTTTTTCTTCTTTTTTTCACTCTTTGTATGGGGAACAAGTTCACAGTGGTGCACTCACATTTCTTATTAGCAGTATCTGCAATGCCTTTTATCATTGCTCAGTATGGACATTATCCATTCCAAAATCCCCGCTCCCCTTGTGCACTCTTTACAATATATACTAAAACAGAAATAGCTGTACATTATAGATACATTGTCTGTACTTACCTGATTTTTAAACCAGTCCCCCAGTCTAGTCTACAACCTTATTCCAAAACTAACCCAATAAAAATGCAACCCTGGCAACCCTGGCAACCATGTGCAGCACAAACATCACTGTTAAACGCTAGAGGGAGCATCACTGAACACTCTCCTCCCTGCTGAAAACAAACAAACAAGCAAACAAAAACAATAGAAACCATCATAGAATTTGTAATGGTTTTAATGGTTATAATGGGAATTATTGCTTTTAATGGAAACTGTAATGGACTCTGTGGATCTCTAGCGTATTGGTGGCATGTTATGTCTAGTGAATACCTTTAAAGGACCTATAATGGTACTGTGGTAATGGTTTTAATGGTTATCTGATGGTTTGTAATGATATTTGTAGTGGAAACCACTAGAATTTCTGTGATGGTTTCTATTGCTTTCCCCCCAGCAAGGTTACTAGTTACTGGATAGTTAAAAGAACTAAATTGTATGTCTAGTTATAGTTATAGACAAGTACTAGTTATAGACAAACGACTATTAACGACTATGAAATAAATCCCTGAACTGTTTTGTCTTATTTTCAGATAATGAGACCTGTATTTGTTCTGTAATGCTGTTTGGGTCTTACATATTACTTTAGAAGCATTTTACAAAAGTGGATATAAAACATCGCATAAGAAATAACTTTGGGGGTAAAAAAAAAAAAAAAAAAGTAGACGTGGTGCCCCACACATTTCATTCAGGCGCGGGGGGGGGGTCCTGATTTCTTTTCACTCAGGCATTACGAGGTCACATATGTCGTTGGAATACGGGTGGGGGAAAAACAGAACAGTAGGAGTGTTTACTGAAGGACCCCAGTCACTCACACACGTGTGTGTCTCTGTGCAGACATGGCCGATCTTCAGATGAAGCTTCTTCGGAAGAAAATTCAGAAAAGAAATGAAAAGAATAAAGAACGCAAGCTTAGACAGAAGCAAAGGGAAGAAGAAGAAAATGGTAATGTTTGCGTTGATTTATTTGAGCTTGAGGTTTATGTTGAGTTTGTATGTATGGTTAGCTAAGCTAGCATAGAAAGCTTGTTAGCCTGGATACATAAGCGAAGAGTTTCGTTATTTTTGCGGAGTTGGAGATTTGGTGACCATAGGTCATCGAGCTATCGCGTTTTAAACCGTTTTTGACCCCAAATTTGCTTAACGTGACAAGTTAATTAGTGTGGGTTGCTAACTAACCCAGCCAAGCTACTCCACCGTTTAAGTGGAATCTAGCTAGTTCTTAGTTAAGCTAGTAGTGTGACCAGACGTGTTAAATATTCTAACCTTGTTAGTTTCTGTTGGTATTTGTTTTCTGAGGGGGTTTTTCACCTGAATGCAGCGGAATGAGAGATAATCCTGTAAAATGTCATGTGATCGAACTTTACTGTCAGTTGAACTGCTGTGTTTTCTGGTTCTCGAATAGCGTCTAAAGTAATCATTGAGGATGTGGATCCAGATGCGACTGAAGAGACTCCAGCTGCAGACACAGAGCAGGAGATGGCAGATGGAAATCAGAAGAGAGAATCCACTCAGGAGGACAGCGGCACACAAAACAGCACCAAGAAGAAGAAAAAGAAGAAGCGGAAACTAAATGAAGCAGGAGAGCCCACCAACATGTGTCAGTTTTCCTTAAGATCACAGAATAGAGCCTGTAATGATGATACACGGCTAGGAGCGCATTAAAGTGCTCCTATTGTGGTTTTGAAAAGTGCCTAATTTTGTTTTAAAGGTCTCGTGTAATAGATTTATATGCATCCAAGGTCAAAAAACACTTTAATGTGCTCATAATTTAAATTGCAGTGTCCCCCACCCCCATAATCCCAGTAGTACAAGCAAAATAACACCTGTTATTGGACCCTCTTGTTTTGCGGAAATAATCCACACACACTCATGTCTGTGTTACTACTGTAACTCAAAAACAATCAGTCAAACAGAAAACGGAGTAGATGCCGTGCCTTAAGCTCCTACGTTGAAAATAAAATGCGGTTCAGGTATTAGTGGAATATGTTCATTGGTAAGTGATGAATAATTTATTTTCTAGCTGTGAAAAAGGCCAAACACGAGAACAGTGAGGGTGATGGGGCTGGGCTCTCTGAGGGAGAAGAGGAACAGGAGAGTGCAAGAGAGGTATTTAAGGATGAAGAAGTTGTTGGTGAGAAAGGAGATGAGGAGGACGATGAGGAGTGTGATGGACCAGAGCTTCCATCTGGACTGACAGGTGAGGAAGAACCACCTTTAGTTAGTGTGGAAGATGTTTGTTTGTTTGTCTGTCAGTGTTTTGCAGTCTGGTGTGTATGTGTTTATGCTTTTTTCTTTTCCTCAGGAGCGTTTGAGGATCAGTCGTTTGCATCACTGGTAGAGCTTGTGAGTGAGAACACACTCAAAGGTGTTAAAGAGATGGGCTTCGAGAACATGACTGAGATTCAGCACAAAACCATACGCCCCCTACTGGAGGGAAGGTGAGCTTACACCACTGCATCAAATCTTAATTACAAAAAGATTAGACTAATTTTCCTCATGGTTCTCCTGATAACTAATTGACAAGCTGTGCTGTAATTACAGAAGTATCCCCCCCCAATCTTATGAGGTGATGTGGGAAAGCACAGGTATCTCATTAAACAGTTTGTTTCTCTACAGAGACGTTCTTGCAGCTGCTAAAACTGGCAGTGGGAAAACTCTGGCCTTCCTCATTCCTGCCATTGAACTCATCTATAAACTCAAGTTCATGCCCAGAAATGGTGAGTACACACAAACACTTCAAGGAAAAGTTCACTCTAAAACTCATTGTATGTGCTTAGTGATTCTGGTGCTAATTAGATGGTTGGAGCTGTATTCCTGTCACAAGGTAGCGATTGACATCACAAGGGACATCACTAGAACAGTTACAGTGGCATTTAATAGTATAATCAAACACAGGGAATAAAGGCCAGATTTTCCTGTTGCCACCTAAATACAGAAGAATACGTGATGCAGTGTACAATTAGTGGAAAAAAACCCCCACTGGAATCAGAAAGTTGCAGTGCAGTTACAGGATGCTCTGAATTGGGGGACATGGCCAGCAGTCAACTCCTTTTAGTTAGCATTCAGCAGTGTTGATGAGGAGGTGAGACATCTGGACAGACTAAAGGACTAAAGCGCTGCTGCATCGCAAGGGGTTGGTGCCCTTCCAGATAGCTTTCCAGATGCTTTAGAGTTTTCTTTACTGAGGTCTCTCCAGGATTTTGTGCTTGCAGAAATTAATGCAAAATCATGTAAACTCCACAATATTCGGAGGAGCTTGAATTTTTCTATTGCAGATTTGGGCCAAGACACATCGTGTGACGTCATCACAACACACATTCAGCCAAAGCCCACTTTGATTTATATGTGTCGAATAGGAGTACAACTAAAAGGTCTCATTTACCAGCAAACATCACTGTGAAAGACGTGCCATTACAATTTTGCCAATTCAAGTAGTTTTCTGCAGAGAAAAAAGCACAAGAAACTCTACAAATTGTGTCGTAAATTTAGAAGAAAAAAAGCCACAGCAAAATCAAGCGTTTTTGGCCGCAACAATCACAAAAACCTCCCTGAAATCTTGTACGAACTGTCGCTGGCTCTGAAATTGGCCCCAAGTGAAAGTGTCTTGTAATGTTCCTCTCTCTCTCTCACTCCCCCCCCCGTAGGTACTGGAGTGGTGATTTTGTCCCCAACACGTGAGTTGGCCATGCAGACATACGGTGTACTGAAGGAGTTGATCACTCATCATGTGCACACATATGGCCTTATTATGGGGGGCAGTAACCGCTCAGCTGAAGCCCAGAAGCTGGCCAATGGAGTCAACATCCTGGTAGCCACCCCTGGGAGACTGCTCGACCATCTACAGGTTAGAGCAGTGTTTTAACCTCGTTCTTAACATGTTTCCAAATTTACCACTTTAGATGTTGCACCAGTATTTATAACATCTCAACGTCATCAGAAATTTTGCACTTCACGTGAATACCTTATAGCAGAGGTTCTCAACCTTTTGTAACTGAAGCCCCCCCCAAGCCTCCACTATCATGTGGCATGCCCCCCACCCTCCCACCCAATATTTGAGGAGACCAGGTATAATGATTATCTATTCTATATAAAATCTATCTATATATTATCTAATCTATAATTAGATTAGTTTTTCATAGATGGATAGATTTTTTTTGCTTTTGTGTTTTTGTACTTTTTTTTTTTTCATAACGTTTATGAATTTTTAAAATAACTTCTATGCCTTTTATAAAACTATATAACGGACAGGTATGGAACATGAATGATCAGAAATGTTTCTGAACACTATAACTACTTTGAATGAGAGAACTAGGCTGTAACAACGTGGTCCATTTTACATGTAAAACATGTTGCGTTCCGTTCGTCTTGCGTCTAAAAACATTCGCATGCGACTAATGTAAATTGGGATGAAGGGCGCGTCTCGTTATCCATCACATTGTTAAATATCCAGCTCTCAGCCTCTCACTGAACAGAGCAGATGCAGAGAGAGGTGTGAGTGCAGTGGGAAAGCAAGACCTCGTGCTTGCAGGACAGTACTGGCGACATTTGGAAAGTTGCTAAGGTTTGTCCAAAAAGTCACTAGGCACCCTTTTTTTTTTTTTTTTTTTTTTTTGGCAAAAGTCACTAAAGAGGTCTGAAAAGTCGCTAAGTTGGCAACACTGATCTGCACTGACAGCCAGATAAAAGGCAAGTTAAGCTCCGCCTCTCCCCAGAAAAAAGAAAATGCAGAGGGAGAGGGAATGTGGGGTTTTTCATTAATGCACATTCTATTTGAAAAGCAATGAAATACACAGAGTACCCAAATGATACCCTGTCTGTGTTTTGTTTTTGTTTTTAAAAAACAATTTGTGCTCCCCTTCCGATCTCTCCACGCCCCCTGGGTTGAGAACTGCTGCCTTATAATAAATATAAAGAATGGAAACCCAGAGGTCCAGAGAATACATGGTCTGGTCTTGTATAAATTCCAAAGCCTGTGTCTTCCTCTCTGTTTCTCGCTGTAGAACACTCCCAGCTTCATGTATAAAAACCTGCAGTGTCTGATTATTGATGAAGCGGATAGAATTCTTGAGGTTGGATTTGAGGAAGAACTTAAACAGATCATCAAACTGCTGCCAAGTAAGAGCCTCTTGCTTTAGATAATAGATTTTGGCATTTCAGTTAAAAAAAGGTAGCCTGTAATTGGTGTCACTAAACTTGACCATTGATTGAACTTGACATTACCATCGAGTTAATTTCTGATTCTGTAACTTCCATTGCTTAGAGAAGAGACAGACCATGCTGTTCTCAGCTACACAGACGAGGAAAGTGGAGGATCTGGCACGAATCTCTCTGAAGAAAGAGCCTCTGTATGTGGGAGTGGACGATAACAAGGATACAGCCACTGTGGAAGGACTGGAACAGGTAAACTAGCTTATCATGATAAACGATGATCCATCCAGACCATCCAGAGCATACAGACGACTAGAGAGTGCAGATCATTCCAGATTCATATGTGGCTTATCTGCCTTTTTACTGAGGCTGCACTTGTGGCATATTTTTGAGTGATATCATTGCGTACACCAGTACAAGTAAAGTTGCAGAGCTCCATACAGGTTGGTGGGACTGGTGATATAATATAATTGGAGTATATGTCACTGGATATCATGGCGGTGCAATATCATTTAAGGACAATGACATCAATAATGTATCGCACAAGTATAGAAGACAGTTTGTTATAATGTGTAACACGGGCGTTGCTAGAGTTTGATCATTACTGTACAAAATGTTACGACCCCGGTCTAGGGTCGATGTGTAACATAAAAAGTATAAACAAAAATCATAATCCGAAATAATGAGGTTGACACACGTGTCTTTCAAGTCTTCGATATCTTACAAATTTAATGATTGCAAGAAAGAAAAACAATCCAAAACAAACACATCCACTCTGAAAGCAGATGTCTTCAGGGCTGGGCAAGGCCAAAATAATAAACAGAACAGTAACTATCTTGCCCCGTATCAATTTCCATAACCTAACAAAAAAAAAAGGTATTTCAAAAGAAAATACAGAGTCTAATCTGACTCCCTTAACTGAGTCAAAAACAGTGAACAAAAGATGGATCCAAAAATAAATGGCACCCAACCCCTACAGCTTTCGTGTTAGTTAGAAAAGAAATATGTACAATAGAAGGTATATTTACAAATAGGGCGTACACTCGGCCACAACATAAGACAAGACAGGGGAATGGGACAACACTATATCCTACCACTCGCTTCTTTCACTCGTACACCATACAACAAGCCAGCGATTTCACTCAAACACCAAGGAAACATTTGCTACTCAATCGTACCAAAGCAATCACAGACACACCACACAGCCGCATTCCTGCCGACATAACGTTCTTCCTCCTTTTCAAAAGACGCACAATCTTCTCCTCTCCAATCCCCATGCACCACGTCAGCACGTTTAATTAGGGCGGCGCGACCTGTGTGAGAGAGAGAGAGCACACACAATACGTCTCCTGACTTAACAAAAAGTACTTCAAAATCTCTAGGGGCGTCCAGGGGCATTAGAAGAGATAAGCACGCGTTTTTTTAGGCCCCGTTTACATTAGTGTGTTTTCGTTTTAAAATGAAAACGAACCTAGTTTTCAACTCCTCTCCCGACCGCGAGCAGCAACTTGCCAATCGGTTATGTCCAGCCTCAGCCAAAATCGAACACGCCTACTGTCTTCATGGGGGAAAAGTGAAGGGAGGAGGAGCACAGGAAGGGGGCGGGGTATATGATTGAAGACGATGCGCAGGATATTTTCGCTTCAGCTGACGTTACAATCAGTCTTCATGTTTGAAATAATTCAAAGGATAACATTCAATGAATAGGAAAGCTCTACTTCATCGTACAGTGATTTATCAGGAAAATTTCCTGGGGTAAAGCGACGGCCCTGGTGTAACATAATATGGACTGGACTATGAAAGAACTTTATACAGTCATCTGGCTGCTTATAAATCCAAATATTTCTGCCATTCTGATACCAATCAATACATGTTTAAGCATGTTTAAGTTTCTTGCTGTTTTCATGGAGGTTTTGGTAAAAGTCTGCATGTTGCCTTTTTTGTGTGTTTATAACGCCATGTATTTGGATTGTTTGTTTTTTGGACTGTGTGGTAAACTGTGTATTTTGCCTCAGGGCTATGTTGTATGCCCATCAGAGAAGCGCTTCCTGCTGCTTTTTACATTCCTGAAGAAGAACCGCAAGAAGAAGCTGATGGTGTTCTTCTCCTCCTGCATGTCTGTGAAGTATCACTATGAATTGCTCAACTATATCGACCTGCCTGTTATGGCCATCCATGTGAGTTGTTTTGCAGATCACATACACCTAAAAAGCTGCACATAAAGCATTACTTTACGCTTTTATCAAAAGCCACGGGATACAACCTTAACCAGGGTTAAGGGCCTTGCTTAAGGACCCAGCAGTGACAACTCAGCATCCCTCTGATCAGTATCTCAAAACCTTAACCACTGAGCTGCCACTGCTCTAAACACGGCCCTCTTTCTACATCCTCTGCTGGAGTTGTACTTGCCTCGAGGGCCTCTCTGTTGTAGATATTTTCATTTTACTTGTGGCATTGTGTGCATGTGTTAAGCTTGTAGTTTATGACTGGGTCATGCAGTGTTGGGAACAATTTACATTTTAAATTGTGAAGCAACCTGTCATGTGAGAGAGGCGCTACATAAATGTGTATTAGTAGTAGCATTTATTTAAATAAGTTTGGTGACTTGTCAGCCAACATGGGTGGTGTTTTAGTTACATTAAATGTATAAATAAATACATATATTTATCTAAATACTAGAGTATGGATTTAAACACTTATTACCAGATATTACCCTGTATACCTCTATGTAAAGGTGTGTTTGCAATCGGTGAGCAATTAGAGGAAACAGAATTGCATCCATTTTTTGCATAAAGTAATTGGACAAACTAATAATTTTAAATGCAGAGATACTCTGATGCAACTCATTTGCAGTCAGTGATTGCCTGAAGTCTTGAACCCATGGACATCACCAAATGCTGAGTTTCCTCCTTTGAGATGCTCAGAGGCTGCCTGTTTGTGGGTCTTTCTGCCTTCAGTTTTGCCTTCAATAAGTGAAAAGCATTCTCAAGTGGGATTGAGGTCAGGTGACTGACTTGACCATTTAAAAACATTCCATTACTTTGCCTTAAGGAACTCTTTGGTTGCTTTCACAGTATGTTTTAGGTCATTATCCATCTGTACCGTGGAGCACCATCCTATCTCTTTTGTAGCATTTGACCGAGTCTGAGCGAGAAAGTATAGCTCTATACACTTCCGAATTCATCCTGCTACTTCTGTCCGCAGTCACATCATCAATAAACACCAGTGACCCAGTTCTGTTGGTAGCCACACATGCCCATGCCGTAACACTCCCTCCACCATGTTTGACAAATGATGTGGTATGCTTTGGATCACGAGAGTTCCTAGGAACAGCTATTAAATGCAAATGCAACACTTGGAATCAACTCCAGATCTTTTATTTCTTTAATTTGTTATGCAATAATGAGGAAGCAGGCCACACCTGGCCACGAAACTGCTTATCAGTCAAGTGTCCAATTACTTTAGAGCTCTTGAGAATTAAATGGCTGTAATTCCTAAATGGGTAATGCAGTATTTTTGTTAAACACCTTAAATTAAAGCTTAAAGTCGGCATTTGTATCACATCTTGATTGCTTCATTTCAGATCCATTGGGGTGGTGTATAGAGGCAAAATTCCGAAAATTGTCACTGTCCAAATACATATGTACTTGACTGTGTGTGTGTATATATAAATATATATAATCAGAAATCTTACCTTCCTAGGCTATGCGAGACCCTTTACCTCAACTGCTCAGTTGTATTGGATAAAAGTGTCAACAAAATGAGTGTATAAATGTTCTTTTGTGGATTTACAGGGCAAGCAGAAGCAAACGAAGAGAACCACCACATTTTTCCAGTTCTGTAATGCAGACTCTGGCATCTTGCTCTGCACTGATGTTGCTGCAAGAGGACTCGATATACCCGAGGTGGACTGGATCGTCCAGTACGACCCGCCAGATGACCCTAAGGTATAACGCTAAAGGCAATCAGTTATGTTTTTGTTCGGATATTTTGTACATGCATAATAAGCTAATTTGCCATTGTTAATTCATTTGGTCAGGAATACATCCACCGTGTGGGTCGAACTGCTCGAGGTATTAATGGCAGAGGCCACGCCCTCCTTATCCTCCGACCCGAAGAGCTCGGCTTCCTGCGGTTCCTTAAACAGGCCAAGGTAGTGTAATAACCTTTAGATGTAATTTATTTAGAGATCTGTGAATGGTGAGGACAGCAGCTACTTCAGATGCATGGGTTATTTATTTATTTATTTATTTTCCTTCAAGGTCCCATTGAGTGAGTTTGATTTCTCTTGGAGTAAGATCTCAGATATTCAAGCACAGGTGAGTCTGTATAGTTTCACTCCAAGTAAAGCATTTAAAGCATCTATTAAACGGATCCCATCTAGTATCAAGATTACTAACAGCAGATTGCTAATGTTCCTGTGTGTGTGTCAGTTGGAGAAGCTGATTGAGAAGAATTACTACCTGCATAAATCAGCTCAGGAGGCATACAAGTCGTACGTGAGGGCATACGATTCCCATTCCCTCAAACAGATCTACGATGTACAGACACTAAACCTCCCACAGGTGGCGCTGTCCTTTGGCTTCAAAGTACCACCTTATGTTGACCTCAGTATCCTTTCAATATTTTGCTCTTATGTGCGTTTTCTCATCACAAACTATGTTTTTCATAAAACACAGAACTTGAATGACTCTAGACTTGCACCAATGTGAAATGATGAAAGTCATAAAGATGCTGTGTATTTTATTAACAGTTTTACAAGGAGAAAGAGATTATGGGTCACTAGTGAGCTGATATAGTTTCAGTAACCATGTTGGTGCATGATGGGACAAGTCAATGCAGAAAGAGTCATGTTCCTCTTCATCCATCATTTGGCTGTCATCTTTTTACAGTGCTGCATGTGTGTGTTCTCAGCGTGAGCACTTTACAAAGTTATGTGCGGTAACAATCCTATAATAGTTACACAATCGATTTGACACTGTTCAGTTTTCTAAATGGCAAGTGAATATTTTAATGTTTCTTAGAATTAAAGCAGTAGTTCACCCTAAAATGAAATTGTCATCAATTACTCACAATCATGTAGGTCAAAGCCATGAGACTTTCGTTCATCTTCAGAACACTGAAGACATTTTTAATGAAACCTGGGACATTTCTGTCCCTCAATTCACAGTCCACGTACCCAAAACTTTCAAGCTCAGAGAAGTTCATAAAGACATTGAAAAAGTAATCCATCTGGCTCCAATGGTTTTGTTTGAGAGCGGACCAGAAATGCACATCCTTCTCTATGTTAATCTGCAGACATCTTTGTACTAAACATTGTTCTATGTGACTCGGTTTGTGTAAAGCGACCCTCTTCCTCTGTTGTAAACAGTGCAGTGCTCACATGTGTCGTGGTTCTCTCCAGAACATATTTTGTGAATAAAGACTTAATTTTAGGTTTTTTTGGACACACAAAGCATTTGTATTGTTTTCATAAAATTGGGATTAAACCACTGGAGTCACATGGATTACTTTTACGATGCCTTTATCAACTTTTTAGTAACATGGGCTGTAAATGGAGGGACAGAAATCTCCCAGGTTTCATAAAAAATGTCTTCCTTTGTGTTCCAAAGACAAACGAAAGTCTTATGGGTGTGGAACGACATGAGGGTGAGTAACTGATGACAGTTATTTTGCTTTAAGTATTTTTGTTGTTGGAATGGTCTGCAATTCCTTAATGTGCTCCCTCTCAGATGTTCACAGCAGTAAAGGTGTAAAGCTGCAGAGGAGGGGAGGAGGTGGAGGCTTTGGATACCAAAAATCAAAGCATGTGCATAAGTCAAAGATCTTCAAACATGTTAACAAGGGCAGGGGAGACCGCAGACAGTTCTCCCGCTGAGTTTGACGTTTTTCCCCTTAAATGCCTTTTTAATTTCCTAAAGTTCTTAATGCCTCAAGATACATGGGAACAGATGTTGTTGCTTGTGGTTATTTATGCACATACTTGTCTGCGTATTTTGTATGTGTATTCCAAGAAGGTATTGGAAAACTGAATTTAGGTCTATTTCCTTTCCACGTAACTGTGTGGAGAATCTGTAATGCTAGATTTGTATGAACCTCCTTTAATCTGTATATGACTATATTCCTGACTGTCCTCTTTTTACTGTTGAACTGATGGCTTAATTAAAGAAATACTCAAGAACCCCCAAGATCCTTTGTTATAAAAGCCTACATGTTTCTTTTTATAAAGTAATTTTATACAAGTTATGCTTCAGTAACTGTAGCAGCTGTTCAGTCTATATGAATGTCTGCAATAGACTGACAGTTTAAGAAAATGATAAAGGCATGATGGTTTATTTAATTGTGTAAATATTACAAAAAATGGGGTAGAAAGAGTCCACTAGAGTTGTTGATTTAAACACAGTTTACATTGGGGAAGTGCACATGTGCAAGTATGCTTGGCATTGTAATAGACCTCTGTTAGGGATTGGTTCAATAGTATTTTGACACAAAAAAAGAAGGCAAAACTCCACAAATGGGCTACATATCAACATGTATGCATGTTATATACTACAAATCTAGTTTTGGGCCCAGTCAATTGCATGCTGTTATCTTCGCTCCCACTGGAATATTAGTTTGTGTATGGAACAGTGAACTTACACATCCACAGTTTGAACATAGAGAAAAATAAATGTGTAAAACTTTCAGGATGCTCCCTTTGCTCTCAGCTTGGACAGCAGCATCTCATTCTTACGGCACTCCTACAGAACAGAAGCAAAGCAGATGTTCTCACAAAAGCATTTAAGTTTAATTATTCTCTATTACTGCATACTAATGGAGTTCCTTTTAATAAATGCGCTGAAAAAAAAATCTGCATAAATTCTTTGTACAAACTATTCACTGAAAGGCGTGGTGTTGATCAAAAGGAATGAATGCCTAGCAGTGAAAAATGACACAAAGTAAAAAGTTTAATGATGCCTTTGAGGTACAACATTGAGTCATAGTTGTGTGTCGGCTATTTTTAAAAAAAAATATCTTAAACATCACCGCAATTTGGTTTTAAACACAATTACTGTTCAATTCCCGATTTGTACATTCTGCAAAACTATCTGCTTCAGAAAACTTTTTTTCTTTGCCTGTTTTTGCATGACATTATCAACACCTGTGTTTACATACTATGTAGTTTTTATGAGCATGTCTCGATTTAAATCTATAACATGGTGGTTACATGCAATTTGTATTAAGCTTCATTACTTTACACTTGTGCGTATTAGCTGCCCAAGGACATTTCATGATTTATAGTTGTGTGTACATGACAATTCTCAGTTTTATGCACAAGAACAGGTTTCTAACTTTATGCAGTGTTGATAAATGAGGGGCCTGGTGTAGAGTGAATTTCACTGCCAAACAGTGTAGTGTTCTTACCTCTTTAAAGTCTTTCACAGTCTTAAAGTAGAGTCTCTGTTTGTCCAGCAGTTCCAGATACTCATCATTCAGCTGGTCTCTCCTCATCTTATTTTCTTGTTTCTTCTTCTCCATCTACACAAGGGTAAAGGAAACGTATTATTAAACAATAAGTCAAGTTAACCAGATTTTAATACATACATATCTACAGAAGTATTAAACTTTTTTCTCATCAACCTTTATTCGACTCTGTTTAATTCCTTCCACTATCTGCTCCATCTGCCTGAGGAACTGCTCTTTAGTCCCTGAAGATGCCATAGCCCTGAAAACACACACACACAGATACACTGATCAGAAATCTACAGGGGGACCCAGAGATACTAACATAACTTTTTATTGTATTATAAATGAACTGAAATCAAACATCTATGCACAATGTTCTTCTCACATTATCAGCAGCAAGTAAAATGGTCATCTATCAGTCTTTTCATTTGATAACTTTGTTATATACTAATGTCTAACGACTGTTTGAGTAGTAATAATAATAACAACAACAACAACAACAATAAACTTTATTTTATAAAACGCCTTTAAAAGCAGCTTCTCAAAGTGCTGGCATGATGGCATGTGTCAGAATCATATAGTTGAGACTGCTGCCCTACTCCATAATGATTAGTAATATGGACATGACACTCACTGTTGGAAGTTATCATGGATGGAATTGAGCAAATTCACCTGAGAAGAAATGCAGGGTCAGGCACAGCTAAGGTCAAAGAAATTCCACTAAAAACATCCCAGGAAACACAATTTTGGTCATTCAGCAAAGTTTGAATGATAAAAACAAGACATACAGTTGATGTCATGTTTGCACACACCATGCAGAATCTGAAAAATCAGAATAATTTGGATAAAAAAAAAAAGAAATGAGGAATCATAAAAATTACATTTTGTTATTTTTTATTTAGTACTGCTCTGTTATTTGAAATAGCTTATTCAGATGTTTGCATATAGTCCACAAGACATTTATTTATGGCATTTTTTGCAGACGCCCTTATGAGTGACTTACATGTATCTTATTTATACAACTGAGCAATTGAGGGTTAAGGGCCTTGCCCAAGGGCCCAACAGTGGTAGCTTGGCAGTGCTGGGGCTTGAACTCCTGACCTTCCTATCAGTAACCCAGCACCTTCAACCACTGAGCCATCACTGCCCCAAACAATTAATCTTACGTAATGCACCTTTAAGTGTTTTGCACTGGAAACTTGACCACTTTGGCAACCCATCAGCACAATAATAACCGAAATTACACAAATGAACCAGTTCAAAAGTTTACATACGCTTTATTATTAATACTGCGTCGTTACCTGGATGATTCACGTCTGTTGTTATGTTTTGTGATAGTTGTTCATGAGTCCCTTGTTTGTCCTGAGCAGTTAAACTGTCCACTGTTCTTCAAATAAAATCCTCCATTTCCTGCACATAATTTGCCAGGGGAGTGTAAACTTTTTAACAGGGTGAGCAGTGTAAATTATTATTTGTACAAGTCCCTCAGTTGTCCTCAGTGTGAAAAGATGGATCTCAGCATCACATAGCCACTGTTGAAAAGGGATCAAATATGCAGAAGATGATGGAAAAGCAAAGAATGTGCAGGACCTGGAGGATTTTTCTGAAGAACAGTGGGCAGTTTAACTGCTCAGGACAAACAAGGGACTCATGAACAACTATCACAAAACATAACAGACGTGAATCATCCAGGTAACGACACACAGTATTAATAATCAAGCGTGTGTAAATTCACTTATTATTGTGTCTTGTGGACTATATGTAAACATCTGTTATGTGAAATAGCTCATTCAGGGCAGTTTTTATGATCCCTCTTATTTCATTTTTAAATTATTAACATTTCGCAGATTCTGCAAGGTGTACGTAAACTTATGACCTCAACTGTAAATGTGATAAAATGATTGAATTTGCTGATCACACTGATGTGAGGTTGTTAGGTTTCCTGGGACTGTGATTAGGTATTGCTATCAAAAGGTATTGCTATTAAAACAATAAGATTTCAAAAACTCATAAAACAAGTCTATTGTACCTCCTTCTCCAGGTAGACCTTCTTATCATCCAGAGTATTATAGAGAGTGAAGAACTGTTTGGTTTCTTTGTGTGTCGCAGAAACTGTATGGAGAGAAAACGTCCTTAATATCTGAATGTAGTTCACCAAAGAGGGTCAATAACTGCATGTGATTCTCATGGTGTAGCTAATGAGTGTAGCAAATAATCGTCAAGGAACACTAACACGAGCACACCCACACACCTTGGCTGTAGAGTTCAATGAAGCGTTTCTGGTACTGTGTAAGCTCAGCTCTGCTGGGAACCTCATCAATCTTCCGCTGCAGAATGGCGATCTCCCGGTTTCTCCGGGCCTGCAGGGGACAACACCAATAAATGAAAGGAAACTCTCCTTCAGTCTGCAGAGTAAATGCTAATTCTCCAATCTCACCATCAGAAGACGGATCTTCTGCAGCTTCTCCCGGTCTGTGCTGTACTGCTGATCTATCAATCGACTTCTTTCCTAAAACCCACGAGAGACAGGGACGGTGCAAAAGAAGGATGCAAGTGTGCGTGACAAACATTTTGAGAAAAATGTGAACGTATACATGGATCACTATACAGTACATTTTTATACAGCCTGAGAATAATTTGTATGCTATGTCAACATAATTATTAACTTCTTTCCCTTACTCTATTGATTTTCTTTCTCTAGACACCATTATGTAACTACAGAGGAGCAGGAGTTTAATTACTTTATATAACATGTACTTTTTGCAAAAAAATGTACAGCCTTCAAATGCATCCAGAACAGCGTGTGTGTGTGTTTCGATGAAAGCGTGCTTAAATGACCTTCTGATTATCAGCTTCATCTCCAAATTCTATCTTTAGGTTCTCAATACTCTGCTGCAGCCGTGCCATCTCCTCCTGCAGATGCAGAGGAGCACAATTATTGTACTGACTCTCAAAACCGCCCCGACTGTCATTGAGAAATAAACAGAACATAAATGAGCCAGTTGATATAACGTACGCGGCAATGTGTGCGGAACCCCTGCTCCTGCTGTTTAAGATTCTCGTTCATGGCCACAAGAGCGCGCAGCTTCTCGAGCAAGCTGCAGGGAAAAACTGCATTAGTTCACTAGATCAGATACAGCAGAAGGTAAAAATCTGGCAAAAATTAAAGACTATCATTCCTCCTCAGCTGTTTAAAACTAAGAACACTACTGTACTTCTGTAAAATGTGAAATTAAAAATAAACAATTAAAGAAAGAAAGAAATCCTACCCAGAGTCAGCTTGAGCCTCCACATCTGCCAAAGAACCGAGCTCTTTCTCCAACTGCTCACCCAGCTCAGTGGCCTACACACACACACACACACACACACACACACACACACGATTAATTACCATTATAATCAGTATTCCCCTTACACACACTTAGAATAAGCAGTATGCATTCTCACCTTCTGCCTCTCTCCTAAATATAATAATGCAGGTCGTGGTATGCATTTGTTCAGAGTAATAAACATGTTAGGAAAAATAATGTGTGCTGAGTTTATCTTATGCAAGTGTGTTACCTCAGTTAATTTGCTCTTGGCCTCTTCACATGCTGTTCTTATATCCTGCTGCTTGGCCTGCATCTAAAACCAAAGGCATGAAACTAACTGAAGAACAGACAGAACCTCAAGCTGTACATCCATGTTCATATGAGAGAGAGAGAGAGAGAGAGATTCTTCAGTGTATGTGCAAGTCTTACCTCCTCTAGTTCTTTGGTCTTCTGCTGGATCTGTTTGTTAAGTGATGTAACCATGCGGCGATGCTGCTGCACAGGGCCATACCGTTCTGTACGATCCTCGGCAGAGCGTTCTGCCTGCAGAATCACATGCTCATTGACCCTGATCATTTTACACGTCTTGAGTATCAAACAGGATTATCCACATAAAATGTAGTTCTAAATGCACCAAACATCCATTCAAAATGAATCATCGCTCTGGAAACCTCAGAACCACAAAAGGGATATTAATATACATACATATGTGATACAGTGATCAGATTTCAGTCTGACTACCTGGAGACTCATTTGGCTAGAGAACATGCACGTACAGATACAGTTGAGGTCACAAGTTTACATACGCGTTGAAGAATCTGCAATATGTTAACAATTTTTTAAAAAAGGCTATTTTTTTTAATGCTATTTAAAAACTGCTATTTCCCATAACAGATGTTTACATATAGTCCATAAGACACAATAATAGCTGAATTTACACAAATGAACCAGTTCAAAAGTTTACACACGCTTGCTTCTTAATACTTTGTGTTGTTACCTGGATGATCAACGATCAATGTTTTCATGTTTTGTGAGTCCCTTGTTTGTCCTGAGTGGTTAAAAAAATCCTCCAGGTCCTGCACATTATTTGCCTTTCCAGCATCTTCTACATATGTGACCCCTTTCTAACAGCGGCTATGTGATGCTGAGATCCATCTTTTCACACTGAGGGCAACTGAGGGACTCGTACACAACTACAACATAAGGTACAAACATTCACTGATGCTCAAGAAGGCACCACACTACAATAAGAGCCAAAGGGATATAAACTTTAGAACAGGATGATAGGTGTAAACGTATGTAAACTTACGACCTCAACTGTACAAGCCACAAAAGATAACCAGTGGTAGGGTCATTAAGAGTAGTCTAGATAGTAGAATATAACTATAAATACAGAATTCTGAATTCATTTAAAAAGAATAGCTTTAAAAATACAACTCATGTCTACAAAATACTTGGTACTGGTATTAACCAACACTTTCCAACATCATTTTCCAAAATATTATCACAAAGTTATTTGGGAGTATAATGATCAGGCTACTCACCTTTTCAGCATACTCAAAAGCAATCTGCTTTATTTCCTCAGACTGCAGCCCCACAATCTGCCCCACTGTGTTAGCTGTCAGCCTTCCCTACACACACACACACACACACACACACAAAGCAAGCTCACATCTCACATCACATGTATAATATAAGAATTACACTGATCATGCTTTTACATGAGGGTGAAAGGATCTAAGGATGTATGGCTCTTACTGTACCTCCTCTGTTGCCATGGCAGCCATACCAGTCATGAGAGCTTTGATTCTGAGCTGGAGAGAGAAAAGTTAAACATATGAGGTCTGGAACTTAACAATAAACGTCATAGAGCTCTACAGCTGCAATGCTTCACCATGTTGATGAACACAGATGTCTGCAATCATTATCTCCTCGAGAGTGCCCAAATTACAGAATTTAACCAGTCTCAAAGGCTGAATATAATTTCATTTAACTCAATCACATATAAAATAGCAGCCATTTCCACTCTAACATTTTATTTCTTAGCTACCTGTCTGTGGGAAATGCTGTAATAAGTTAATAAAGTATTTCAAATAAACTTAGGCTCTTAGCAATTTGGAGTCAATTATCAAGCCCTGTAGGGGTGTGAATAATTTTGGACAGGAGTGCTCTGCAGAAAAAGTCATTTTTTAAGCTCAATATACTGCATCAGTGTTGTTAATTTTTGCTCATGAAGGCCGATACAAGTAGAAATATAAACACATCACAGTTTAGGTATGTAACAGACCTCTTCTGCTGCTTGTAGATCCTCTTCCTCTGAAACTTCAGTCATGCCAGGGGGCAGACTCTGACCTCCCTGAGCCAATAGCAGCTTCTTCTCTTCAGCCTGCAAAAACACAGCAGCACATTAAACACCACTGTTTCATTCAACACAGCACAGCCAATTTAGTTATATTTAACTGGTGTAAAGACCTTTCACTGCACAGAAAATCAAGACTGTGCAGCAAAGTGTGAAATATAATACTCACTTTGTCCTGTTTAGACTGCTTGCTAAATCCATAACGCCTGTCAAGAAAAGGAAGAAAGCCCTGGATTTCAGATCAGTATTTTATTTAACATGAAAGCTGTTAACGTTTAAACAGTCATTGTAGTGCAGTTTAGACACTTTACATGTAAAAACACATATTTCATGCTGCTCTGTCCAAAATACATTTCATTCAAGTAAAAAGCTGCATGCCAAAAAGGGCAAAAACTAAAGGGACTGTGGTTCTCTAAGGACTGGAAATCTTCTGACTAAACACACAGGTACTTACTGCATGTAGAGGGAAATGGTTAAGCATGAACTGATGGGATGAATAAAGAAGAGGAAAGAAGAGGGTGAAGAGAAGGTGATGTGAAGTGAAAAGGTCAGATCTATGGAAGGGTTTAAACAGCACAGGTGCAATACAGAGAAAAAGACTTAAAGTGGTGCTAATTACTGAGAATTACTTTGTGTTACTTTTTAAATAATGCTTTTAAAAAGACTGGCATAAAGTTGATCATTACATAAAGGAAGAATAACTGACAAGTGCAGAGAGATGAATTGAATAATGAGAAAAAGATGAGCCACACGTAAAATAAGTGGAATAGGAGAAGGACACGACAGACTGTCTGTGTGGCACCTGATATACTACAGGAGATATAGATATAATATAAACATATTTACGTTTGTGTGTCTGTACATACCTATAATACTTCAGTAGTGTGTGCATGTCTGTTACCTGCCATACTCAAGCAGGGTGGAATGAACCCTGGACTCTTCATCCAGCAGTTCTCCTGCATCAGCCTGCCTCTTATACCGCCTCTGGGGAGCATACACTCCCTGCACACGCAGACACACACGATTATGCCTCTTATACCAGACATTTGAAATGTCTCAGCAGAGTTAGTGATTAAAGTACAAAAAAAATTAGACAATGTTACAGGAACTGTCACAGTCACAGGAACAATGTCACAGGCATGTGCAGCATGAAAAAATAAAAATCTCTGGAAGTGGCTTTTCAATGCATGGATCCAAGCAAGAAAGCCTGGGTTATATGCAAGAGTTAAGGACATAAAAAATTAAGACTACATAAATCATAGTCATTAAATAATGTAACCATTAGAGGTTGACCGATTGACTGGTTTTGCAGATTAATCGGCACCATTAACCTTGGCTGGAACTATCGGTTATCAGCAAAAATCCATACTGATAGTTTTCCCCAGGTGCGACCGTTGCAGGAGCAGCTGAGAAGGGACTATAAAGGGATTATTAATAGTTTATATATTAATATTTAGAGATTTATTTCATTTAAAAAGTATAGTGGATTTTCACGGTACAGTCAGTACTGTTTATTTTTGTATTTTTAAGTTCAGCAATATTTTACTATGAGTGTTATGTTTTCATTCAGTATCAATTTTAAAAACTCTCGGTTGATTAATCGGTTATCGGCAGGTACCGCCCAACTTAGTTATCGGTAAAATCCACTATCGGCCAACCTTCAGTAACCACAGTGATATTACAGAAAATGTGTCATCCAATAAAATTCTCAGTGTCAAAAGTTACAACTAAAGAATCTATCTGAATGCCACTGTCTATACAGAACAGACATAATGAATAACAAAGCGCTGCTTTTGTCGGATTTTCTTACAGATAAAAAGCTGGACTTAACTGAAACCTGGCATAAAGAAAATGATGGGCTCCTGTTTAACCAGATCACTCCAGCGGGCTTTGGAGTTTTAGATCTCCCGAGGCTATCTGGCAGAGGCGGAGGCATTATTGTGGTTTACAACCTGAAGTTCAACACAAGCGCTGTGTCTGTTCCCCAGTTTTCATCATTTGAATGCCTGGTCTTGAGTATTTCTGCTCCTATATCCACCATCATCGCTACAGTCTATAAACCACCTAAGACTAAGACACATGCAGCTTTTATGTCAGAGTTTGCGGACTTCCTATCGATGTTGAGTATGAAGTTTGACAGAATTGTAATTGTGGGAGATTTTAACATTCATGTGGACTGTAGTGACTCTGTGGCGGCTAAGGAATTTCTGTCGCTAACTGATTGTTTTAACTTCACACAGTTTGTAACTGACCCGACTCATAACAAGGGTCATACGCTGGATCTTGTGATTGCTAATGGCTCATTTGTATCGCAGTTTTCATCTATTGACGTTGGACTGTCTGATCATTCAACTGTCTTTTTTAACCTCGAACTGTATCATTCAAGTGAGCCTACCATCCGAACAGTAACCTTCCGGAAGTGGAAGTCTATCGATCACACAGCTTTCTCCAATTCTGTGGTTTCCATCCTAAGCGATCTTCATCCCTCATCTCTGGAGGAGAAAGTTCTGCAGCTAAATTTCACTCTTGCTGCTAATCTTGACACTTTTGCTCCTCTAAGGTCACGTAAGGTCACATTCACCCGCTCTGCTCCCTGGTATAATGACAATCTGCGCTCTAGAAAGGCTGTATGTCGGAAAATGGAGCGAAAATGGCGCCTTACTGGACTGAATGTCTACTATCAAGCGTGGAAGGATCTTCTGGGGGATTATCGTGCACTACTGGAGACTGAAAGATCCTCTTACTTCTCTCAGGCTATTGTAAATAATCAAAATAATCCCAGACACTTGTTCCAAACCATAAACAGATTGCTTCAAGTTAATGCTACTACCACTTTGCCTGTTTCTCAGCAGCTCTGTGATTCTTTTTTTTTTTTTTTTTTTTTTTTTACAGTTTTTTAATTCTAAGATTGTTAATGTTCGCAAAGAAATTCCTGTTAACCCTGACTGTGCCACTTCACTCCTTCGTCCATCTGGGTTCACTGGTGCTTCTTTCACTCATTTCTCACTGCTTAATTCTGAGGCTCTCACAAGGGAGGTATCCAGCATGAAATCTACCACTTGCTTGCTGGATCCAATTCCTACGAATTTATTCAAATTGTGCTTCGCTGTGTGGTGCCCTACTATCCTCAGCATTATAAATGAATCACTGGAGACTGGGGTCGTTCCAGCAGTACTAAAGACTGCTGCTGTTACACCTGTACCAAAGAGAGAAAATGTTTCTGTGGATGATTTTAACAATTTTCGTCCCATCTCAAATCTTCCGTTTTTGGCAAAAATACTTGAGCGTGTTGTTGCCTCTCAACTCTGTACTCATCTTACAACCAATAACCTCTTTGAACCCCTTCAGTCAGGTTTTCGTAAATTTCACAGCACTGAAATGGCGTTGGTCAAAGTCACCAATGACTTGTTGATGGCCTCTGATTCTGGAGCTACCTCACTTCTTATTCTTCTTGACCTTAGAGCCGCCCTCGATACTGTGGATCATGGTCTTTTACTTACCCGCCTTGAAAGTGTTTTTGGTGTGTCCGGGACAGTTTTAAACTGGTTTAAATCCTATTTTAGTGACCGTTCCCAGTTTATTTCTATGTGTGGCTTTAGGTCTGACACTTGCTCGGTGCTCACTGGTGTTCCTCAGGGTTCAGTTCTAGGCCCTCTACTCTTCAATATTTATCTATCTCCACTTGGGCATCTGCTGCAATCGCTTGGCCTCCATTATCACTTTTATGCCGACGATACCCAAATCTACATTCACTCTAAATCTGGTGAAAACATTGATGCTTGTTATCTTTCTGACTGTATTTCTGAGATAAAAACATGGATGAACAATAACTTTCTGTGCCTGAACAGCGGGAAAACTGAGGTCATGCTTATAGGTTCCAGTCATCAAATTCGCAAAGCGGCTCCACTGTCTCTGTTTGTTGATGGCTCTGTTTTAGAGACCCAAAGTAAGATGAGGAACCTTGGTGTAATTTTTGACCCCAGCCTCACTTTTGATTTTTTTGTTCAGGGCACTGTGAAGGCATCCTTTTTTCATCTCAGAAATATAGCCAGACTACGCCCAATGCTAAACTTATCTGTCGCTGAAAAGTTGATTAATTCATTTGTTGTCACACGGCTGGATTACTGTAATGCCGTTTTAGCCGGAGTTTCTAAAACCGCAATAAACAAACTGCAATATGTTCAGAACTCTGCCGCCCGGATCCTGACGGGAACCAGGAAATGTGACCATATTACTCCAGTTTTGAAGTCCTTACACTGGCTCCCCTGTCGATTTCAAGATCATGATGTTGACATACAAGGCATTACATGGATTGGCTCCGCAATACTTATCTGGTTTATTAATCCCTTACACCCCAAATCGCAGACTGCGCTCCTCACAGTGTAATCTGTTAACTGTTCCACAAACACACCTAAAATCTATGGGTGACGGGGCTTTTTCTGTCTATGCTCCTTCACTTTGGAACTCTCTTCCTCCTGAACTCAGGGAAGCCCAGACTTTTGGCATTTTTAAAGCTCTTCTCAAGACACACTTTTTTAAACTTGCATTCGACTGCTGATGTCTTTTTAGATTGTTTTATAATTATTTTTATTATTAATGTTGTTGTTTTTGTTCTTATTAACTTTTATTTGTTTTATTTTTCTGTGGACTGTGATTTTATGTACAGCGCTTTGAGAAGCTGCTTTAAAGGCGCTTTATAAAATAAAGTTTATTATTATTATTATTATTATTATTATTAATGAGATACTCACAGACACATCCAGTACTGTTCTTACTGCTTTTTGTTTCCTCTGCTCAAACTCTTCATCCTGCAAAAATATTCATTCAGGATACAAATAAAGTTCAAATCAGTGATCTGATCATCAAAAGCGAGTCATTCTGATAGCTAAATGTAAAGCTCTGTGCAGTCGGATTTTTACTAAGTATGTAAGGAATAAAACATGACAAGGCTATAGAAAAATAATCAAAGAGAGAGAGGTGGCATGGTGCAAAAAGGGGAGGCATATCCTGAAGTGTTATTTATTTATTTATTTATTAAAGAACTATTTAACTGTTTATATCACATTTAATGTTATGGGCCGTCGTTGAAACTTACATTACAGCAACTATTAACAGTGATTCCCTCTCAAGCCTCTTTTGTTCAATTTCTTAAAGTTAAAAAAAAAAAAAATGCAGCTTTTCATGTCACTGAGAAACCAGAAAATGCAAAGTCTTCTGTCCTGACAACTCTTTCATGGGAGAAACTAAATCACATCAATAATTATAATTTATAATGATCACATATCTGTTTATTAGATTATGTGGAGCATCCACCACAGAAGTCCCTATAAATTAACTGATACTACAGAAACAACATATTAGAATGAACATATTAATAATAGCTTGTGATTTTAATTAGTTACATTTACATGTATTCATTTAGCAGACGCTTTTATCCAAAGCGACTTACAAATGAGGAAATACAAGCAAAGCGATATATCAAGCAGAGAACAATACAAGTAGTGCTACCATACAAGATCTATAATTGAGTTCTAGAAGAAGCAAAGTGCACAGAGTAGAGGTGTAAGAGCCAGAGAATTATTATTATTATTTTTTAAAATAATGTGAGGGTTAGCGTTTTAGGGGTTAGTTAGGTGTTCACGGAAGAGGTGGATCTTTAGCTGTTTTTTGAAAATAGTGACAGATTCTGCGGTCCGGATTGAGGTCGCAAGTTCATTCCACCACTGAGGAACAGTTAGTGTGAAGGTTCTGGAAATGGACCTTCAGCTGGCACTACTGGTAGAGCATGATGTTCTGGAAAATTACTGAACAACTTCTAAACAGATTCCACAATTCAACAGCGCTGTGGATTTTAATGCACTCTCACCTCAGGAAAGGTGTGCGTTTTCTGGAACTGAGAGATGGAGTAGGCACGCACATAGTCTCCCATTTCCTCCCGAGTCTCTATCGCTCTCTTCACCAGCCACTGCAGCAGAGAGGTAGAAACACTCAGTCTTTTGCATGATCAACAATACTGTGTTACTGATGTGTTCATACACCACGGTCATAAAAAATATTATTAAAAAGTAAAATAATTATTAATAATAGAGTACTGGGAAGATCTTTGCTTATGCAACATCACATAATAACTGGCTACAACATGCAAACTAGAGATGCACCGATACTAAATTTCTCAGCCGATACAGATAGTGATTATTACGAGATATCAGCTGATACCAATAACTGATAGTTTGGTGGTTCTGCCTTTTATGCCTTCTTTTAAATTTATAATAATTAATTCCACAATTCTGAAGGAAATGCAAATAAAAACTTTCTTCTCTCCATTTCAACAAGTTGTTTCACAGTAACTGGTCTTATAAACAGAAAACACATTACTCACATTAACATTAACACATGAACTAAATTCTGAAGATTAAAGTAAGATTTCTTAACTTATTGAATGTTATTAATTCATATTAACAGAATTAAGTGACTGAAATCTAAAAAACCTCCTGATAGTCTCACACTCACTCACCACAAACAAAAGCATTTCTACTCAATCACTGAACATCAAACTGGTAATATATAATATAAACTTTTTCTTGATGATATTAACTCATTAACATTGACTGGATATGAAACATACTACTCTGCAAATATATTTTTCTGTACAATATATACCTTTTTTTGTCAAGTCATCTTCATTTAAATATTTCAACGGTGTACTGGAGCTTTAATTCAGCGCGACCAAAAAAAAAAAAATTAAACTCGACGCTGAAACTCCCGCTTCACCGCTGCAGCGTCCGGTATAAAAGCACTCATTCGTTAAGATGCACGGCAAAAAAAATACGCACTGCTTCTGCTCTACTGTGCTGTAGTAAAATGCGATGTAAAATTTTAGCAGTGCAGAGCTTACAAACTGCAGTTTTGTCGTCATTGTCACCCAATTCAAAGTAATTCCACACAAGAGACGACATCTTTACACACAGCATGAATTCGATGTGTTTTTTCTCGCCCTCTTTTGATTGACAGGATATAATCGGCCCTGATCATCGGACGTTTTTAAACGTGAAAAATTGCCTTTATCGGCCGATACCGATTATTGGCCGACACATCGGTGCATCTCTAATGCAAACCATATAACATTGGGTCTTTAAGGAGCTTAAACATTACAGCTCATAAAAAGCCTTCCGAGTTCACCTGTATGACAGGAAAGATGTGGATAAAATCAAGGCCTTGGATTTGATGTGGCTCTAGCCTATGAGGACACTTCATCCTGGGTAGCACAGAAACGATCTTCTCCGTCAGAGCTCTGAAAGAAAACAGCAAGAATATGAAGCGGCTCATACAGTTAGGCCTATGTGACCATCACAGGAGAATGTTCTGCTGGAGCTCAGTGTCATACTGACAACAATACTGACTCAAGACCTTGAGCACATACTTCTGATCAAAAACTGCATGTAAATTAGACATGTTAATGGATATTGGCACAAAAATTTAAAATAGTGTCTAATAATAATAACTTCTTTGTATATCAGTATGGTATATTTGTTGATGTATGATAATATAAATATTTAAATGGGTTAATGTTTTCCAAAGAAACATTCAGTGCTAATTTTTTTATACAATGAGTAATGGTACGTGTGCATGTTCTACAGTTAAATGGAAGTGGGTTGATCACAATCAGAGGTTGAAATTTTTTGAGAAGATGTGTGATGACTATTTTCAAAAAGGTGCTATGCACTGCACAAGCATGTTGGTCTCACACACACACTGACTTCCTGTCTGGACCTCAAATGTTATTT
The DNA here is from genome assembly GCF_023375685.1 of Ictalurus furcatus. NCBI lineage: Eukaryota > Metazoa > Chordata > Actinopteri > Siluriformes > Ictaluridae > Ictalurus > Ictalurus furcatus. The sequence continues at coordinate 23,285,921 of NC_071260.1, read as the reverse complement.
CTCATACATTTTGAACATTGTCAGTGTATCGCTTTGCAACTTACATCTTCTGTCCTATGGTGGAATTTTCCTGAAAGAGCAGATCGACATCTACGTCAAAGCTGCATGTTGTGATACACCATGTCATGCCTCCAACCACCTGTGAGAATAATTAAAAGAGGTTCATGTCTCAGTACATGTTTAAGGTGGAGAGAGTTCGAGTCAGTTTACTTTAAAGATGTGACTGCACCTTATCAAATGGTGAGAGGCCCTTGATGCGTGCTCTGAAATATCCAGCAGCCAGTAACAGCTCCAGGATTTCTGCCAGCTTGATGCTTTGCTCCTCATCTTCACGTGTCTCCACCTGTACCACATCAACAACAATACAAATGAACCCTCTGATTTTTACCTCTGGGTGTTTTCACACTTGGGCCATTTCAGTGCTCCAAGTGGTCTCAGATTGATGACTCAGCATTTTTTTTGTGCATATGTGAACACAAAAAATGAAATCAGACCCCTCTAAAATGACCCACAAGCAAAACATACACAGACCATATTCAGAGGTGGTCTGAGTGCGGTTCGTTTGTGGTTCATTTTGTGGTCCACTTCACATTTTGCTTTATAAATATAGAACTTTAAAGTTCCTCCACATACGTAGCTCCAGTTACCTGTCACTAAACAGAAAAACAACTCAAAAGGCTTTCTGTGGGGTCATGTGGTCCCACAAGCAGGTCAGCAGTGTTAGGTAGCAGCATCACAGATAAGCTAATAGAGCCACTGTGGTAATAGCAATTATGCTAAAGAGCTTAAGTCGTTAGGCAACAGTAATAATAGTATTATGTCAGTGACAGAAACAATAGTTACCTTATAATACTATTAGTATTCAGTATGTGTGCATTATATGTACTGTATGCATGTATTTTGTCTACCTCAACCACTCATCAGCCAGTAGTACGGTCAGTAGCTCTACGGCATGAAGCAGGAGTTGATTTTGATGGTTCAGCAGCATTAAAAATGCATCTGATATTTCACATCAAATCCATTTTGCAAATCGTTATCCAAATAATAGCATGATAGTATTATGTAAGCAACCATTTTCAATGACACACTATGGTATAACCCCAAATCCAAAAAAGTTGAAACACTATAAAATGTAAATAGAAACAGAATACAATGATTTGCAAATCACATAACCCCATATGTTATTCACAATAGAACATAGAAACATAGCAAATGTTTAAACTGAGGAAATGTACCATTTTAAGAAAAAAATATTTTAATTTTGAATTTGATGGCCACAACACGTCTCAACAAAAGGCTGGAAAAGTAAGTGTTACAAAAAAGAACATCTCAACATTTGATGTGTTTTCTATGTTCTATTGTGAATAACATGGGTTTATGACATTTATAAAAATCATTCCGTTCGGTTTTTATTTACATTTTACACAGCATCCCAACTTTTTTGGAATTGGGGAAAAAAAGATCTGGGTCTCTCTACCCACCATCGACACCTCATACAACCACCAGCACTGCAGATGATCCCTCTCACACACTATTCACCCTCCTGCTATCTGGCAGAAGGTACAGGAAGATCTGTGCCACCACCAGCAGACTCCACAACAGTTTCTTCCCTGAGGCAGTCAGATTACTCAACACCCTGCTGCCTCCTAGCTGGCTAGTCAATCACTTAACCCACTATAACTTAGTACCATTGCACATAAAGATGCATCAGACACTTAATGGAACACTAAACTGCTACCACTCCAGTAGTTTACACTTTACAGCTCATGTTCTGTGTATTGACATGTTCTGTATATTTATTGTCCTGCAATCATCTCACACTGTTGTGCATGTGCACTTTATGTAGTCTTGCATAATGTTCTGTTGCACCATGGTTCTGGAGAAACATTTTGTTCCAAGGTATACAAGCTATACAGAGGAATAACAATAAAAACCCACTTGACTTGACTAAAGGCGTTGTGGTGTGCACAAGTGATCTGAGATCTCATCAGTGCTAAAATTTCCAGAAAGAGATCCTTTTAGAGTCTACTTGTATTGTGAACACAAAAAGAACTAAAGCCTGACACTTACATTGTAACAGGACTGAGTATGGATCATTTAAAAAGAACTGGACGTTTAAACGCCCTGTAATGATCAGCTGGTTTCAGGAGTCACATGATGAGGGCGTGTTAATCAAATCTCCTTTTTTTGGATACCTGCAGGGATTGTTTGCAAAACTGTTATGTTAAATAAAACTCCTAATAAAATTTCGGACAACTGGCACTTGTAGGTGATTAATAGCATTTTGATTTTTTTTACCTAGCTAGATAACTAGTTAACTGCACCGTTAACTAATACCAGAAGGCTAGCTATGCTACTCCGCTAGCAATAACATTAGATGTGACGGCCAACACGCGCACAGAAACGTTTATTAGATCTTCTCGTTATTTTATTTAAAACACATTCTAATTTACGCATACCTGAATGATATTTCCCTCTTGGTCATACTGAGCGCCGATTTTAGAGCCTGTTCTCACTCTCTGGAAGACAGAGGAGGCCGCCATATTGGGTACGCGATGTCACGTGACGCCTGCACTGCTCGCCCTGCTGCTTGCTCTATTCATTACATTTTAACCAAATGTTAACTCACACGTCTGCTTATGCGAGATCATATCTTTACTGATCCATTTAATTTCTTATTTCCTTCTCTTGTCCCATAAAACATATTGAAGCTAATTTCTACAAAACAGAACAAAAATCAACGACTCAAAATTATTTGTAAGTGCAAATTATCATTGATATTAAACTACAGGAAATAACAAACAATGACGTCACCTACAATGACTATGATTGGTCGCTAATTTCAGCCAATAGCAGAGCAGCGGGGGCGGAAGTGAGCTGAACAAACCGATATACGCAGCCTTGACACTGTGGAAAATTGTAAATAAAAACTGACCTTCGCAAGCTATCCGTTTACAACATACTGGATCTTTTGGATACTGGATTGCCTTCTTTAATTAGAGAGCAGTTAAAAAATGGTGGGTGATTTTGATTTTCTTTTCATGTCGTTAGTTAGTGTTATTGTGGACTAAGCTACATGGTAACTACAGAGTAGCCTAGTTAAAGTTAAACAGTTGCGATAATATTCTAGTATCATTATTATCATTTATTTTTATTATTATATAGTCTGAGGTCATTTGCGGCTACGTTAAAATCTGTATCTGTGTGTGTTACCTTGAAATATCTTCAGTTTAATATAAATATCCTAAACATAACGTGAGGTGGCTAATATAGATAGCTAGCATGTGCAGTTTGGTGATGGGCCTCATGATGATGATGATGATGATGATGATGATGATATGACCTGTCGGACTTCTGAGCTGGTCGCTTTAATATTCACACACCTGTATAGAAACTTCTCTAATCGCCTCTACCTGCTCTCTGATTTAAGCAAACTGGCTGATTCTAACAGCTGTAGACCTGTAGGAGTTTTTGCCCATTTAAATAAAATGTCAAATCTATTAAAGCATTTAAATAAGCAGTGATCAACGACGCAGATGGCTGGGTTTAATAAGAGCTCAGTAGTCTTGTTCATATAAAGTAGAGCTTTGATTTTCACCTGAACGCTTTGGGAGTTGCTGATCATTCCTGATTAAATGTTTAACCTAATATTTGGCACAGTTCATTGACCCAAATAATTGAGCGAGCAGTGAAAACAACAACGTTTCATATCATGCTATTTCTGTAAAATAAATCTCATTAAAGGGATAGTTCACACAAAAATGAAAATTCTGTCATCAGTTACTCACCCTCATGTCGTTCAAAACCCATAAGACTGTCGTTTATCTTCAGAACACAATTGAAGATATTTTTAATGAAACCTGAGAAATTTCTCTCCCTCCATTTACAGTCCAGTAACCAAAAAGTTCATAAAGGCATCGTAAAAGTAATCCATATGACTTCAGTGGGTGAATCCCAGTTTTATGAAATGATACAAATGATTTGTGTGCCTAAGAAAATAAAATGATGTCTTTATTCACAAAATATCTTCACTTCCGCATAGATCCCTGACGCACCTTCACAAGAGAACCATGATGCATGCGAGGGAAAAATTCACGTCCTCCTCTATGTCAGAATCTGCAGACATCTTTGTTACAAAGCTTGTTTTATGTGACTCAATTTGTGTACAGTAAAGGACACTCGTGAGAACATCCGCTTTTGTGATACAACGAGATCTGGAAGCACATAAAGCATTCACACATGGATTACTTTTACGATGCCTTTATGAACTTTTTGAAGCTTGAAAGTGTTGGTTACTTGGACTGTAAATGGAGGGATAGAAATATTCCAGGTTTTAAAATATCTTCATTTGTGTTCCAAAGATGAACTTATGGGGTTAGAATGATATGTGAGGGTGAGTAAGTGATGACACAATAAAATTTTTGGGTGAACTATCCCTTTAATTGTTTTAATTGTCCAGTTGTAACTGGTTTCTTAAAAAAAAAAAAGGCCACACAATCAATTTGTTCATTACTACCTATTCCTATGCCAACATTAATATGTGTCTTGCAGGTGTGGTGTGAAAACAGTTGACGCTGGTAGTACAGGAGTGGTGGATTGTCTGGGGTCTGCTCGGTCACTGCCGCCATGGCAGAGGTCACCGGTGGTAGTATGACATCCCGACAGGGTCCCTACATAAGCATGATAACAAACCGCACAACTAATCTGCTGATCCGGGGGGCCATGCTGTTCGGCGTGGGTGTGTTCCTAGCGCTGGTGCTAAACCTGCTGCAGGTGCAGCGTAATGTCACTCTCTTCCCTCCTGATGTCATCAGTAGCATCTTTTCTTCAGCGTGGTGGGTACCACCCTGCTGTGGAACAGCATCAGGTAACACACGCTGTCAAGACGGGATGGTTTACCTTACTATTGTGAGGCTGTCTGTTACCTTGTTTGTGGATACAATGACACGAATGGCACCTGCTGATACATTTATTATTAGGAGATTACATGTCTAAATTCAGTGTCACCTTCTGTTGTTCATTTAATGTAAAGCTTTTTAAAACCACCACACTGGAAAGGAATGCAATGTTAAAAGGAACCCATATATACTGAACAATTTTATTAATCTCTCTCCCTCTCTCTCCCTCACTTTCTCTCTCTCTCTCTCTCTCTCTCTCTCTCTCTCTCTCTCTCTCGCGCTGTGTGTATCTCATACTGTCCCCCTCTGCGTCTCTGTCTCTTTATTTGTCTCTTTCTCTGTCAGCTCTGATAGGGCTGCTGTATCCCTGTATAGACAAGCGTTTTGGGGAGCCCCATAAGCTGAAGCGCGAGTGGTCCAGTGTGATGCGCTGTGTGGCAGTCTTTGTTGGCATTAATCACGCCAGTGCTGTATCCTTCTCTCACCACAATGAACTCCCTCACATTGCTTGTTCTTTACATACAAAACTCATAAAAAATAAAATGCATGCTACAGGTTCATTTGTGTTTCTGAACATACAGACAACGTAAATGTCCCCTGAATGACACAGTAGTGACCATAAAGGTCCAGCAATGCGGCTTAAATTAGCCTTAAAGGTACACTGCATTCTTCTTTGAAAGATATTGTACGTTCTAAATGCAAGAAACGTTCTCTTGAGAATACCACTTCAGTGAGAAATTCCATTTGTACTCTAAAATGTACAGTGTCTGTTTTTTCTGTGAGTAAGTATAGTATTCAGCCCACCAGAGAATTGTTAGTGTATAGGCTATAATTCCAATACTGTCCAGCAGAGACATGAGTCATGGGGATCTTAAGTGAATACAGTTCACGATACTATACACATATTTTGTGTCGGTTAGTGATGGTAAAAAATAATCGATTTGTATATGTCGCATAATTCTTACACAAACATCATTACTGGACATTTACAATGGCTTATTTTTTTTAATTGAAGATTTTTAATGCAAAATATTTACTCTGGGGAAATACAATAAGCACAGCAGGATGGATGAATATATTATGTTTTAAAAGCATCAAGATGCATGATGACTGCATCCCGGTGAAGTGTCTTGAAGTGTAATTCGATGTGTTGCTGTAATTTCCACCGAAACAGGAAGTCGTGTTGGGACATATCCAGTGGTTCCTCCCCCTTTTTAAACAGCCAATAGTGTTCAGCTTACCTCATAGCCTGGGCTAAGATGTAATTCAAGCTATTTCCTTCTCAACCAAATTACAGTTAGAAAACGCCTGTGTTCAAACAGCCATTTATGACTGATGCTTGCTGATACGATTTCTCTCACTCAACAACGGCAACTTTGGAAAGGTGATTTTTATAATGTTGGGGGCGAGACACTTCAGATTCTAGAGAGCATTTGATTGGGCAGAAAATCTGATGAGAAGCTGAAGTGCAGAATGATGTCATCAAGCTTGTTGATCTGTATCGGTGGTAGAGAGAGACTGTACATTTTGAATGCACATATCTTCTGAATGCCAATGTTGTCATTGTTTTGGAGCACATCAGGCTTATAGATAACCTTAAGGTTAACATATTCATACTAAAAGCCACAAAATGTCTATTTTGAGTTCATGGGGACTTTAAATTATGATTACATCTTGGCACTATGAATTGATATCTGATTGACTCATGAGGTTCACCCAGTGCTTATGTATATAAATATATAACCAGTGTTTCTGGTGTGTCTTCTTTAATTTTCTGGCTGTCAGAAAGTGGACTTTGCAAATAATGTGCAGCTGTCTCTGACCCTGGCTGCACTCTCAGTGGGGTTGTGGTGGACATTTGACAGGTCACGCAGTGGCTTCGGCCTGGGAGTTGCCATTGCATTTCTCGCGACCCTCACTACACAGCTACTGGTGTACAATGGAGTGTTTCAGTGAGTTTCTTTCTTTCAAATTCAGTAATTACATTAAAAAAACAAAACAAAGTTTGTCAGTTAGAAAGTGAACTTTTGGAAGGTGCATACCTGCATTGTTTTCTCTGTGTGTGTATATACATGCAGGTATACATCTCCTGACTTCCTGTACATACGATCCTGGCTGCCTTGCATCTTCTTTGCTGGTGTGATAACCATGGGAAATATAGGACGACAACTTGCTCTTGTAAGTACACACACACGATTACCTGCTCTATACTTGTGTTTAATAAAGTTCTCATAACAGTTATTGTCAGTTTATAACAAAATTAATTTAGTCTGAAATTGCACTAATACTGAGGTCTTCTTTCCAGTATGAGTGTAAAGTTGTTCAAGAAAAGATTCATCAGGACTAAAACATCTTATACCATGGATGCAAAAATGAGGGAACCTGCATTCACTTTTACAGTTAAAGAGGTGCTCTCTTATAGCAGATACAGGACAAGCGTTGTCTGCGTTTATAGGGCAGGACAGTTTGGAGCTTGGTGCATTCTCATTGGCTGCCAGTACAGCCTCTCTGAAACTTAAAAAAAAGCTGAAACTGGGATTGGTCGATTGAAACATCTCAAACAATGCAAAGTGTTTTCTTTAACTTGCATATGCATCTCTGTTGGATATGACGTGCCAAAGTGACTCAGACGCGGCTGTTCTTTCGGGAATATTAACTCATGAGCTATGCTTTTGGCTCTTACTCATACAAACCGATTCTCTCAGAGGGTGCTGCCAGACAGTGTTTTTCTAGGCATAAATAAGAAATACAGATAGAAAATATAGTGTATACAGAGGACAAAGTACAGAAATAGAATCCTTAACATACACATATACAGTACTGTGCAAAGGTCTTAGGGATATTGAAAGAAATGCTGTATAGCAAAGATGCCTTTAAGGGAATTAAAGCATTTCTACAAAAAGAAAATACTATAAAGAGCAGTAAATGGTAAGATACTAAACAAAGTCAAGATTTGGTACGACACCTCTTTGCTTAAAAAAAAAAAAAGTACAGTTTGTGCAGATTTATAAGGAAATTGGCTTATAAGTTTTACTGAGCATCTTGGAAAGTCTGCCACAGTTCTTTTGCTTTTTTTTGCATGCAAAACCCAGCAGCCTTCATTATATTTTTAGGATTCCTCCATTAAGAGGAAACCTATTGTTTAGTGTTAGTGTTCTGCATCTTCTTCTCCTCCTTATCGCCCTAAAGTGCCCAATAACTCAAGATCTGAATGGTTGTGAAATTTGGCACATTGATACTACAGGCCATGAGTAACTCCCACACCACAACTGACACACATGAGCCTATAGGTTGCGCTACAGGCCACGCCCAAAATCTGTGATTTTTCCTCCGCCCCATAAGTCCGCAATGTCTGAAAATTGGTATCGCAACCCCTAAAGTCATTTCTCTACCATTTCTACCATTTCTCTAACATTTCTCTACCATGTCAATTTTGAAATGGTCCACAATCTTGAGGAGGAATCCGCCATTTTATTTAATTTTTTTTGGAAAAGTGGTCTGTTATGTGAGCTTTTGCTTTCTTTACTGACTTTTACTGTAACATTTACTTTTTTTGTTGGAAAAGTAATGTTTGGAAATGTAAGATGTTTTTTTTTTTACTAAATAGGGTGCCTAAGACTTTTGTACAGCACTGTGTGTTGAAGTTAACTAGGGTACATGGTAGCTACAATGGTGTCCAAAGTTAATTTTGAATTAAATAAATAAAAATGGCAGCAGTGATGATCAGACTAGGAATTAATTTCTGTGCTGTGGAGGAATTAATTTCTGTGCTGTGGAGGCAAGCAGTGCAATCGCAATACGGTTTACTGTGTGTGTTTATGATTACTGCTCTCCACACTTACTAGCACACAGGTGACATGATAACATGTTGTGCAAGAGAGCAGGAGCATAATGTTCCATAAGCAGTGTTAAACCAGGTGTGTATTAACCTACACATTGGTGTCATTTAATGATTAAGCTTTACCTCAGCGCTCCCATGATCCTCAACTGTGTCCTGTTTAGTCTCTCTCTCTCTCTCTCACACACACACACACACACACAGCCGTCATCCATCTTCCTGTTTCTCATATAGTCATATAGACCGAAGCATTGGTAAGGGAAATAATGTTTTCAGTTAAATTCTGATATTACCCCCAATTTTTGCCTCAGCCTTAATATAATTTTTCTATTCAAGGCTTTTAAAGGGAACATAGGATCATCTGCTATGTTCACTCTCATTATTTACCTCTACAACCGAGCAGAGAGTAAAGTGTTGGAGCTTTCATGTTTGGATTTCACTGTATTTCATTAGCATTGTACAAAATGGAGTTGAAAGTATGAGCAGAATAAAAGGGGAAAATTCTTTTTTTTATGAATGTTTGTTTAATTCAGTATGTATTTGTGAATGATATCTTGTCACATTACCTGTTTTAAGATAAATGTTTTACAGGAAAATAGAGTATGACCTGTAGTGAGTAATTATATTAAATACTTTTTATATATATACAATTGACGTTTCAGGGAAGATTACAGTTTTTACTAACAATTAAATGACTGTTAACGGTGACTGTTCAGGACTAAACTTAGTACACCGAGACGTGAACCAGTGTGCTCTGAAAAATACAGTAAAGAAAGCTGTATTGACTCAGTTTATAGGTGGCAGTTAAAACTTTTACATTTCTCTCATGTGCCAGAAAATGAGCAAATGTAAAACATGCATAAAAAAGGTGTATTGTCAGATTATTGTTTTGAAATCTTTCACATTTCAACATTTGATTGTAAAAGATTCCATTATTAAATAAAAGATATTTTAAACTGCATTCTCTGTTTGGGATCTTTGTGTTTGCATATGTTTGTTATACCTGCATATGTCTGTGTGCGCATATGTCAACAACATGCGAAAAAAACAACGTGGGAGTGCATTTTGTTAACTAAATCTCATATCTGCCATTTTCAAAAAAGTGGGTTAATTGCCTGAAATGTACAGTTATCTGCTAATAATGTTAAATGCAAGCCTGTGTAATTGATTACAGCATGTGTGTGTGTAATCTAGTTAACCTTCTGTCTGTGTGTGGTCTGCATTCTTACACAGCATCTGAACAAATGCAGGTCGTTACGGAGAATTATCCGAGACGATTTATGGAGCTGACTGGGTGCGAACATACTCATGCACTTACATGCATTCTGCTTTATTCAGAACTAGGACCCACACACTGTGAGGAACCCTGCACAAAAACAGAGAACGTGAGGTCACCTGACTAATGTTAGGTTGTCCTCTAAACCTTTAAATGAATGTCAGATTAACATAGAATCACCAAAAGAATAATCAACTGCTCGGTCTTGGAGAAACCTGCTTATTTGTAATAATGTAGCTGTATTACTTTTAGAAAACCACTAAAGATGTAGTGCCAGTACTCCAATTAATATGCAAGCAAGACGCCATTTCATTAATTCATTAAGTCTCCTGTTTAGTACAGTGGTGCTTGAAAGTTTGTGAATTTTCTATGTATCTGCATAAATATGACCTAAAACATTAGCCAATGCAAGAGAGGTATTTAGTTGCTTAGAAGTTACCCTAGGTTACTTTGTGACCTTGTGGACTATTACACATTTTGCACTTGTAGTGATCTTTGTTGGTTGGCCACTCCTGGAGAGGGTAACAGTGGACTTGAATTTCCTCAATTTGTACACGATCTTCCTGACTGTGGATTAGTGGAGTCTAAAGTCTTTAGAGATGATTTTGTAACCTTTTCTATCCTGATGCGCGTCAATATCAAAATCCTCAGCAAGCTCCTTTGTTTGTGCCATGATGCACTTCCACAAACATGTGTTGTGAAGATCAGACTTTGTCAGATCCATGTTCTTTAAATAAAACAGAGCGCTCACTCACACCTGATTGTCATCCCATTGATTGAAAACACCTGACTCTAATTTCATCTTCAAATTAACTGCTAATTCTAGAGGTTCACAAACTTTAGCCACTCACAGATATGTAATATTGGATCATTTTCCTTAATATATAAATGACTAAGTAAAATATTTTTGTCTTGTTTGTTTAACTGGGTTCCCTTTGTCTACTTTTAGGACTTGTGTGAAAATCTGATGTTTTTTTTTTTTTTTTTAAGGTCCTATTTATGCAGATATATTGAAAATTCTAAAGAGTTCACAAACTTTCAAGCACTGCTGTACAGTATGTCCTATTATTTATATCGATCTGGATGATGAAATCCCACTTTATGAGGATCTTTGTCTGCGATCTGGTTCAATGTGGGAAGGTTAGTATTCAACAGAATTCTGTGTAACAGTGATCATTCATCAACCTCATACTTTTTCCTGTTCAAAGGTTAAAAAACATCTTCCCACTTCCCCACTGTATTTGTGCCCACTGTTCCCATGATCTTGCAGATAATAACCTTCCCATGTTGCTTTAAACATGTGCATGTAATTCAGGGGGATACGTCAGTGACATACAATGCATCTGGCTCACTGATTTCAAGAACAAGTCCGCAAATAGGTCATTTCTGTAGTGGGTAAAATGTTTGTTCTTAGAGCCCAGAATATTTGGGGGTAAACGTCTAACATCCAGTTTGCTTCTGTGAGATGTATTTACTGTTCTTTCTTTATCACATGTAGGCTATGTTGTATTTTGGTAATAAAATAGTATTCACTCAAGCTTCCACATTTATCATTATGAGCATAAATTTACACCACAATTAGCCTTGTAGCCTATTACATCAGACTGTACATTACTTTCTAGATCCATTAAATCTACACACAACATAGACACACAGGGTCTATCTGATGGAGTTAATTACGACTTACTGGGATCAAATGGCACATTTTTTCATTTTTACTACAAGTGCTATTTCCTCTAGTAAAACTGAAAATGTTCTAACCACATTTATATCTTGTTATAGGAGGGCATGGTGGCTTATTGGTTAGTACGTTTGCCTTGAACCTCTGGGGTTGGGGGTTTAATTCCTCCCCCAGTCCAACAGTCCAAAGACATGCTCTGTAAACTGTCCTTAGTGTGTGAATTTGAATGTGTGAATAGTGGTTGTGTGAGTATGTGCATGATTGTGCCCTGTGATGTGTTGGCACCCTGTCCAGGATGTCCCCCGCCTTTTACCCTGAGTCCCCTGTGATAGGCTCCAGGCTCCCCACAACCCTGTGTAGGATAAATGGTACAGAAAATGGATGGATGGTAAATGGTCTGCATTTATGGTATATCGATGGTCAGCGGTTCTACAAAGCGCTTTACACTGGTTCTCATTCACACACACACTTACACACCAGTGGTAGCAGAGCTGCCATGTAAGGCGCTTGCCATCGGGAGCAACTTGGGGGTTAGTGTCTTGCCCAAGGACACTTCACCATGCAGAGTCATGTGGGCCGGGAATCGAACCACCAACCCTACAATTAGTGGACAACCCACTCTACCACCTGAGCCACAGCTGCTGCGGATGGATGGATGGATGGATGGATATTTTGTTATGGTACAATAAAATGGTTTAAAGGAATGTATCTTTCTCTAGCAGTCAGCACTCAAGCACTTACTGGTTTAAAAGTAGCTTAAAAGATCTGTTGATCTTACACAAAATAGTAATAGAGGTTGTGAATTAAATATTCCCCAGTGGGCAATCAATTACCATCTAACAATGGTCTAATAAAAAAGCCCCTCCCTGGGACTGTTCAAACGCTTCTATGTGACATACATCATGCCCATGAATCCTATTTGCTATTCTAACAGCAATGTTCTACACAAACTTCAGATGTAGAGCAGATCTCTATGACCTGGTTGTGTAGATGAATTGCGTAATTGTGTAGCAACGATGGAAGAATGGAGCTATACACATAACACTGTGTAGAACACATCCACCCCTTGCAAATCCGCTTTCTTTTCTGTTTTCTTTCTCTGCATGCGCAGAGGCAGCAGTCGCTCCAGGAGCACGCCGTGATTGACAGGATGCCTCATTTTCCGCGCCACGTGGCTGAACACGGGCTAGGTTCAAATCAATAGTATCTCTTATTGCGCTTCCTCTGACACTATCCATTACAAGAGAAAGCGTATGGTGAGAGTGAACAACCCTAGAAGGCACCGCACCATGCGCTGGATTGGAGACAGAAGTGTGTGAGCTTGTTTACGGTGATGGATACAGCACACAGACGGGCCGTTACGCGCGCGCTCCGCTCCAAAAGCAGTCACATGGGCCAGCAGAGCGCTTCCTATCTTCACTGTTTAACACACCTGCTAGACTGGAGATAAAGAAGGGCCACTGATCCCCTAACAGGTTTCTCCTGGAATACAACAATACTGCTTATATCATAAAAGTGATAGAAGTTGACACAAGTTGAGTAAATGAGCATTTGAGTAGTAGCTGTCATATTCAGTCCCCCAGTTCCAGGCTCAGTGGTATGATTTCCATGGGAATACGCAAACATCTCGAACGCAATGCCAGTCGCACAGTTGTACTGTGCGTGTGTTGGACGTTTTGCTTTTGCTTTTTTTTTTTTTTTGCCTTTTTAAAATATATTTATAAAGAAAATGCTTTTATAATGTCCAGAAGCATATTAAAGGATATTTCTAGCTGTGCTCAGACTGCAATATGTATGTAGGAAATGCGGAGCAAGAAAAAAAAAAAAAAGAAAAATCAACACGATTGATTTTCAGTTTATTTAATGCACATTTATATCACGCCAGCAGAGTGCGCTGCTCCCTAAACTATAACATTCTCTCTCTCTCTCTCTCTCTCTCTCTCTCTCTCTCTGTACACATTCTAGAATTATAGAATTGTCTGAACTCTTTCTTTTCTTTTCTTTCCTTTCTTTCTTTCTTTCTTTCTTTCTTTCGTTATGAATGCATTTCTTTCTTTCTTTCTTTCTTTCTTTCTTTCTTGAATGTATTTATTCTTTCTTTCTTTCTTTGTTTATTTATTCTTTCTTTCATTCATGACTATTATTTATTCGTTTGTTTGTTTGTTTGTGTGTTTGTTTGTTTGTTTATTCTTTCTTTCTTTCTTTCTTTCTTTCTTTCTTTCTTTACACGTACGGGGTGACTGCAGTTCAACACTAAGCTCTGTTTCTGATTTACTAAAGAGTCAGTAAGAATGCACTTTACAACTGTGAAAAACAGCATTTACCACCAGTGCAGTACAGCTCCCATGGGAACACACACACACACACACACACACACACACACACACACACACACACACACACACACACACACTGCAGTGTGTGAAAGAATATGATGAAGTGTTTCTCTGTTGAGGTCACTGCTTTTGCAGCTGTAAACTAACGGCTCATATCTCTTCAGACACACACTTTCAGGTAGATTTTTCAGAGAGCACTTGACTGGTCTCATTTGTTTTTCAACCTTGAAAGAATAAAATCACAGAGGCTGCTCCACCTCAAGAGTCAAGATCATGCTTACCTTTATTTCCTCAAGCCAAGTTCAATATACTATACATACATACATACACAATTGCATATATACTGTATCAGTCAGTAAACAATAACAAAAAAAAAATCTTCTTTTTTTTTTTTTTTTTTTTAAAAAAGGGAATGTAACCTGTAGGTCCTCTTTGCATTCTGAATCTATTTTCAGCACAGTCTTTGGATGGAAACAGATCAAGCTGGCTTTTTACTGACTTTTAGATGATTTTATTTTATATTCGGATATTCCTCGGATATTTATGATTTTTATGAATCTCTCTCTCTCTCTCTCTCTCTCTCTCTCTCTCTCTCTCTCTGTGTGTGTGTGTGTGCTTGTGTGTGTGTGTGTGTGTGTGTGTGTGTGTGTGTGTGGGCGCATTGGTGTATTTGGTGTGCTGATGCCAATTTCAGACCCAACACACCACACACACAGCTGCAGTAATTTATAGGGCTGTCTCTTGGGAGTGTCACTTGCAGCATGTATGCGCTCTGAAAATCAATTACTCTGCTATTGTGATCCTGAATGTGCTGCTTAGTACTTAAGCATTAAATAAGGTTTTATAACAAACATCAATTCAATATTCATTTTTAATGTAACAACTGAAATTGAAAAAATACACACTGAAATTGATATATTTATATAGCACCTTTAATTCTAAATAGAATATTTAAATATCATTTTTATATAAAAGGGTAAACTATAAGCAATAGGAAAACAATAATTATTTAAATGAATTTTAAAATAATCAAACAGAGCCATAAACCTATATATATATATATTTTTTTGTATGTATGTATCAGTTGTTTTTTATCATATTTTACTAATTACTTTAGCATACCTTTGTTAAAGGTTGGTACATTTCTTGGAAAGGAGAGAGGAAGATGTGAGATAGATTAAACTTGTGTGGTGTCCGATTCAACATCCCCCACTCTCCCTGCTCTGTTCTGTGTGTGTGTGTGTGTGTGTGTGTGTGTGTGTGTGTGTGTGTGTGTGTGTTTTGTGACTCACCATTTTTCTGCTTGTGTTTATTCAGTCTTGCCTCAGGGCTTGGTCCTCTTCATCCACTTTTGAAGCACACACTCATGCCAATAGCTAGCCCATGCCAGAACACTCCAGCTACTAAGCTCAAATAGCAGCAATCATCATTAATCTCGCTCAGTAGGAGGCATTTAAAGTATAGTTTTAGAGGCTGGTTAGATTCTGTCAGTCAAAGCTTACAGCCCCATCACACTCTCACACACACATCAAACCCATAGGGCTCTCTATCTCTCCCTTCACCCGGAAGAGGGGTGGGGTTGCAGGTGTACTGGTGCCTGTGCAGGGGCATGATTAGTGTGACATGCATATGTGTGTGTGTGTGTGTGTGTGTGTGTGTGTGTGTGTGTGTGTGTGTGTGTGTGTGTGTGTTGTATATATACTCAAAGTGTAAGGAATGTTCTTGCATAATGTGTGCATGTAGTCATTTTTATTCGAAATGCACTAAAAGATTATTTCCTGAACGTCATCATTCATCTTCACTAACCATATTATCCTAGTCAGTCTGCAGTGAATCCAGAGCCTATTCTGGGAACAGTGGGCCTGTAGCAGGAATACATCCCAGGTGAAACAATAGTCCATCACTGGACACCATGCATACACACACTCACACCTAGCGGCAATTTAAACTAGCCAATGCATGGGTAAACCATAATCCAGGGTGGGAAGGGAAACCAGAGAATCCAGAGGAAACTCACACAGATACTGGGAGAAAGTGCACAGAGAGCTGCACAGACAGTAGCTACAGCTCAGGATTTAACCAGGAATCCTGAAGCAGTGAGGCAGCAATGCTACCTGGTGCACCACTGCGTTGCCATCATTTCCCAAATGTACACAGGATAAAAACTGCTGTAGTGCAGAAGCATAAGCCTTACCACTAAAATTCATGCTTTAATCCCAGCTATGCCATAAATTATAGTCAGCAGTTTTAGTGCAAGTTCAGTATGGGAGATTTATCAAATCCTTGTTCTGATTAGCCAGATATTAGTGGTCTACTTCATTTGTTTTTCCCATGTACAGAGCCTTGGCCAGCCCCGAGTTCAGAGCTTCTGCTCGGAACAGATATTTACTCACCTTTCTTCACTGTTTCCTAAAAATTAACAATGCTAAAACATTTACTTGTGCTTTCATTAGCTCTCATGTTATAATGCTTCTCTGTATTGGTCCACACTCTAAAACTCTGGACAAACTTCAATAAAATCTCAACACACACTAGGTGACCTGCTCATATCACACCAATGTTGTATCAGTTACACTGGTTACCTGTCCCGGTCCACGTTCAATATAAGCTTCTTTACAATAATTTGCAAGTTGACGGTTTTGTTCCGGCATTTTCTTTTGAGCTTCTCTACCCCTACATGCGATCCTAAACCCTCGGATCCTCTGGCAACAGATTGCTAGCAGTATCCAACATACATTTGTTACATACTTTGTAAAGTGACCTTGGGTGTTAGAAAGGCACTACATAAATTGAACACATAATTAACTAAACACATTTACATGCAAATTTGTTCTCACAGGCTCACTGCATTCTGTATGGATATTTTTCAAACTCTACAATACTGGTTCCATATTGAGCTGGTGCATAAGTCAGTGCTGTTGCTGTGCAGGTGTCTGTGGCTTTGGGTTCAAAGAGCATAAGTGGGGTCAAATAACTGGTTTTAAACGGTGCTACAGCCACCCGTCCAGAGTCAAAGGTTACACCAGGAGCTCACCAACCACATGAACCCAGACAATTCAGGGAACATAGATCTTACAATCTGCATGAATGGGATGTTAAAATAAACTGTAATTCAGTGTGTGTATTCCTGATAGGGAAATAAACCTCTTCTAGGTCTGCTTGGTGGTCTGTAAGTGTTAGATCTCAGTCTCTCTGGAATGTGAGTGTATTTAGAGATGCTGAGCTACAGTGCCCTTCACTAAT